>NC_139678.1:106205908-106458438 GCF_964106915.1 Podarcis gaigeae | reverse complement strand
TTCCAGTGCCTCTTCCATTCATTCTGTTTTCAAGGTATCCAATACGCTGATTCAGGTTATTACGGGGACGGGGGGACGGGACGGGACTAAAGAACATGAAAAACCTACATGATGGTGGGGGTGGGGTGGGGAAAGAGTCATTTATCATATATTTGATTTTCTTTTTTCATGTTTTTAAGGAAAAGGAAATGAGAAGACAGCAAGCTGTTCTTCTGAAGCATCAGGTTTGTACCGAAAACTTAATGAGAAAAATAAATGCTATTTTAATGCAATATAGCTAAACTATTTTGGAGGGCAAATCTTCAAATGTTCTTTACTTTTTTTAAAAAATATTTTTTTAAAAAAAAAATATTATTTATTTCTGCTTAAATGTTTTCCTTCACCTTATGGGGTAAATTTGCTTTGCTTTGGTATTGGGAACTTTTGGGGATTTTATAAAGTGGTTTTTTGACTCTTTGTGATTTCTGTTTCATAATATTGTGCCAACTCTTTCTACCAGGAGTTGGAGAGGCATAGACTAGATATGGTATGGGTATGTTTATTTTTGTACATCTAACACCGCATTGTGATTTGGTTGTGATATGGTTGTCATAGCAATGCATAAAATGTAGCACTGGCTGCTGTCATATTACATACTGCTGCATGGCTTTCCAGCACAGTGCATTGCATACATCTGCTTGTCTTGTCTGTAAAAGCAAAACAACACGACTTACCTTATTATATAAATTGACCCCTATGACTTCTATGTAAGGCTGCTGCCTTGATATCAGGGTTATTGTTGCCATAGTACTAAGTTGGACCGCAGTACATATTTGGAGCCAAATTAAAAAAAAATATATGTGTTTGGCATATATTAGGTTTTACCAGCTATTTTCACTAGGCACCTTCTGCATTTGATTCTGGGAATCCTATTTGTTTCATTTTTCAAACGAAATTTTGTTTTTCAAAACTTTTAATAATATCGCACAATTGGAAATACTTAGTCTGAATTGGATTGAAGAGCATGCTGTCCTTCATAATGCAAAAAAAAATAAAAATAAACCCACATTATCTTGGTCCGATAATGAATCTTGAAGTTTTGTACTCTTTTGCATTGTGTTTTAGTCCAGGACTCAACACAATATCCTTAATTTAATCTATGGTGCGGCTTCTGTGTCTTACCTAAGCGCAACAGTAAACATGATCAGCTTATTGCATTCTTATTCGTGTATGACTAGTTTTATCTGAAACTAGTTTTAAAACTGACAGCTTGATTTCAGTCCCCATCGACTGCATCCTTAATTTTATATTCAGAGATACATATTTACTACCAATATGTAGTCAAAATGCTTTTTATTTTTATTTTTTAAAATTTAAAAGAAACACTTTTGATTACTTTTCAAAGTATCTGCATTAACAGTCTTTTGCTTAATTGGCCACTCCATTAGTAATTGCAGGCTTTCCGTTATAGCAGATGTAAGGTAACTGACCTGTTCCAGCCAACCATTATGCTTTTTTTTCTGCCAGCTTCTGAAGGAGCCTCACAACTGACCATAAGTAAATCTGTATGCTTCTGTTTTACACTGTCTCCATGTTCATCGCTGTACCTTTTTTGCTTTCAGTTGTCCTTGTATTTGCTTTCTAAACCTGAACTAAAACATGCACAAACTTGGCTATTCTCGTCTTTTATTTAGCATATACCCCTGACTTGTCTATTAATGCTAAACATGTCCTGTTGAGCTTTTTGAAATAAAAAAATTTAAAAAAAATATGTGATGCCTGAGGTGGGAGTACTGCTTTGTTCTGATTTTATCTGCTCTAATAGGAACGGGAAAGGAGAAGGCAGCATATGATGCTTATGAAAGCTATGGAGGCACGCAAAAAAGCTGAGGTGAGTACAAAACTCTGAAATGGGATACTATTTTCCTCGTTCTTTGCACAGGGGAAAAAGGGAAAAAAATAAAAATAAATCACAATTCTGAAATGGGGTGATAGCCCTCCCTCCCTTGTTCTTCGCATAGAAGCTTTTCCTCGCTCTACAATATATATATATTTTAAAATCGGAATTGATAAATAACTTCAAGGGCACAAAATCATCTTACGTTGAATGGGGAAAATGTATCTGCTTCCTCTAAACTTCTAATTTTTATGTGGCAAAATTTGATTTTATTTCTCCCCAAGTGTATATATAGTACTTTCCATTAGGTTTGTTGGTCTTATTTTGTGGACTCTGAAAACTGCCATAGCATGGAGGTAACTATTTGGTTCATTATGCAGATGCATAATCTGCCTGCCTGCCTGTGTAGTCTGACCTAGTATGCAGAAGAGACAAGGCTTGGCATAGAACGTACACAACACTCTCAAAACTATGGGGTCCTAGACCTGATGTAAAAGCATTAGAATATAGAATATGCAACCTTAGAGTAGCGAGGAAGAAGCCACCCGGGGAGATTTTGAAAACCTGCAGCTGATCACAGGGGTCACAGACCTATATAATGTAGATGAAAGCGATTTGTAAGTTCTAATTCATAAACCATGTAAAGTTTTTGAACAGTGACACTGGAGACATGAACCATTTGTAAATCACGGGGGCAGATCTACCATTGTGAATAATATTCCAAAGCGGTGTTTGTTTTTCTCATCCCCTGCACCTGAGGAATCAGACTATAACTCTGGTGGGTTTTGCCATCAGCATTTTGGTAGGGCATTTTGGTATGGCATTTTCTTCCCACCTTACTTTCAAAGCATCATGCTGTACTGTACTCTTCTTTTGTCCTGATTAATGTAAAATTAATGAATCTGTTCCAAGTTATGCATTGCAGTTTCTCATGCCCTCCTTCGTTAGATACCTTCAGGATTTACTTCTAAGCTCTTTTAACATTCTGTCAGACCCTTTTGAAAGGCAATCTCAAAGGACAAGGGATCTTCCTTTCTAAATCGAGCATGAGATACAGGCTCGGACAACACCACCTTCACCAACATCCCCCATGCCCTGTTCCACATTCCATGCTGCGTTCCACATCTGAAGGCCCTCCAAAGCTTTGGTAGGGATATAGGTGGCTGTAGTGGAGAGGAAATGATAGGGAAGTTTCCTTTCATGAGCTTCCTTCGCTCTGCTTACCTTTGGATCCAAGCCTTGGTCTTGCACTGACAGTGCTTATATAGCAATGCCTATTTTATTCCTGTTTTATTGGTGCCATCAATTTTAGAGGTACGAGATTTGCAGCAAAATATTTAAGGGTTGGGCCCTTATTTAATATGATACTTAATTTTATTTAAATAAAGTGCTTCATTGTTGGATTTTTTTAAAGAAGGCTGTCAGCGGGTAGAATTATGAGATACACTGTATGACAACAGCCTATAAAACAAATAAGAGCAAATTGGCCCAGTTGCAATGTGTGCTATTAATGACCACACATCCATAGGCCAGCATTTAAAAAGTCCACAACTTCATTTTTAAATTCTTATTATTTTTCTAAATCAAATCTCTCTAAAAAATCTAATTGGACATACTGCAAATAGAGATGATTAAGTAAAGCAAAATCACATATAACTAAACAGTTTGCAGTTAAAAGGAATTTATATCAGTGTTGTGAAACGCAGCAAGAGGAAAAATCCATTCAGATATGTTTTTAAATTGCATGAGACAGATAAAATTTGATTCAGCGTAGCTTTTCGGATTTCAAAAGAAACAAACTGTAGCATGCCAATTCCCTCGTCTGAAACAAGAGTAAGTAGAATTTATTTCTGAGTCCTCTTGTAAGGGAAATCTAGTAATGCTATAGCTCGTAAACGGCCTCGGCCCAGTATACCTGAAAGAGCATCTCTACCCCCATCGTTCTGCCCGGACGCTGAGGTCCAACGCTAAGGGCCTTCTGGCGGTTCCCTCACTGCGAGAGGCCAAGTTACAGGGAACCAGGCAGAGGGCCTTCTCGGTAGTGGCGCCCACCCTCTGGAACGCCCTCCCATCAGATGTCAAAGAGATAAACAACTACCTGACATTCAGAAGACATCTGGAGGCAGCCCTGTTCAGGGAAGTTTTTAATGTGTGACATCTTAGTGTATTTTTGGTCTTTTGATGGAAGCTGTCCAGAGTGGCTGGGGAAAGCCAGCCAGATGGGTGGGGTACAAATAATAAATTATTATTATTATGTTTAAAGAAACCCCCAGTCTACTCTGACTCCTAGTGACTCTTCAAGGTCTTGGGTGGAGGAGGGTCTTTTGCATCACCTGCTACTTGAACCTTTTAACTTCAGGTGCCTGGTACTGAACTTGGGTCCTTGTGTAAGCAAAACAGGTGGTTTACCACTGAACTCCAGAAAGGACTAAACTGAACTAAAACAAAATATTTAGCAACTGTGAAAGATGTGTTCAGCACAGCACCCCAAATTATTACCTTTAATTTTGAAAATGGAAGGGAGTTGCATACCTTTTGAAGCACCATGTTTGAAGTGCCTATTCAAGCAGGCTTTTGGATTATGTAGACAGGGCCAGATTAAAGATTGCCAAAGCCCTGCACTATGTTGCTGTTTCCCTGCTTTTGCTCAGTGGCGTGCATTCTCTTGTGTTTAACTTTAAATAAAAGTGGAGGTAACCTTCTATGAGATAGTGCCTTAGGAATCATCAGAGTTTATAAAGAGGGATGGTATATGATAAACCGATATCTCAAGTTTTCCAGTTGCAAATGATTAATAACAAGCAAAGTGAGATGCAACAATGTTTATTTATTCCATCGTTTATCCACCCTTCGATCCCAGGGTAGTTTGCAATAAATCCATTAAACAACAAAAAATCCCATTTACAACCACAGAAGGAAATAGATAATAAACACCAGGTGTGTCATCTTGGACCTGCAACCATGAGTGCCCAGGGCCATGGTTGCCATTCAGGATTCATTGCCATAGCTCCAAAATTTGTGGGTGCCTGGCCTATTTATGGGGAATTTTATGGATGCTCGGGCACCCAGGGCCCCAGGGAATTGGCACCTATGATAAACATTAATTAGAAAGCAATCCAAATGTGTTAAAATAACAGCAATAAATACCATTTCATAAATGTTGCAGTGGTCCTCATAATAAGAACAATCAGCTCTCTCCAGAGTGAAGGGGCTACTCATACACCCTGGAGAGAAAATTCCATTGTGCTGAGAAGGCACAATCTTGATGGCACTGTACATCTGACTATGCCCGCCAGTAGGACATTCACTATGGCCTCCCTTCTGTATTGGTAGTATCATGAGAAACCGTGGACTATTTGAGTGGTTTATGGTATGGGCTGTGTTGCCATGATTACAGTATATATTTTTTGGGGGGGGGGCTCTCCCGAGTTCTCTTATTTTAGCCATTAAAATTCCAGACAATAGCAAATACAAACTTAAATTCATTTTGCTTGCATAAAACTGCGTAGCGAAATATTATCATTATGCTATAGGTTCCCCCCAACCCAATTCTCAGAGGATCAATAAACAACAAAAGGTTGTTAAACATGCATTTATCACTAAGCAGCTCTGTCAGCAGTTTTGTAGGCAGTCATAATATGGGAGTGTATCTCAGGTTTCACAAGTTGTCTAATAAGCAGTTTGAAAGCAGAATTAAATTCACAGCACCCGGGTGATTCTTGCGCTGTGGATATTCCATCATTGCTAAAGATTTATATTACCTCGTTTCCTATTGAACATGCCGTGCGGGATTCCAGACCTAGTTTTACTTAACAAAACCCATCTTTCAGTTTTAAGTGTTCTGTGTATACACTTTGACCGTTTAAAATCGATAAAATTGAGTGCGAGAGCCAAGAATGTTTTATTAATTTGAAGTTGGTGTAAGTAACACTGCAGATGATTAAATGTCATTTCCCCAGCACAATGGTGAAAGAATAGCATGACTTCAGGGGGGGAAAGAGTGCAGTAGGACCTGCAGGTTGTGTGTAGCCAACAAATGTGTTTTCCTGAGCCTTTAAGATGCACAGCACCTTCTTTGAGCAACACAGAGAAGTGGCACTATTTATTTGCAAGCCGAGTATTTTGGTAGTCAGGTAATATAAATTACACTGCAATCCAATCAGCGTGATTCTTCTCTACCCAATGTGCCCTCATGTAAGGTATTGAGACCATTCTTCTCTATATAGCGGAGTCTGTAAGCTGAAGTGCCTGTAACCTGAAGTGTCTGTAACCCGAGGTACCACTGTATGAGAAAAGCCGGCAGGCAGCAGCAGCGCTGCCTCCAAGAGAGAAGCAATTCAGCTCTGCCCTCCGCAGTCAGCCAGCAAAGCACCCTTTGGGGGGGGGCGAGGCTCGGACATGGATTGTTGTGGCGGCAGGCACCCACAGTCCTGAGGGCAAGATGGCACCCGTGCTCGTAGGCATACACCCTGTGGCCCAGCCCCCATTGTCACAGCCAATATTGAGCAGAGGGTGGAAATATCATAGCACATGGTGACGAAAGAGATCCCATGGTGGAAGAGCCACCACTTCCTAAGTCCTCCTGGCTGGGTCCAGTTAGGGCAGAAAGTGGGGGGGGGTCACATTTTTGGGCTTCCCCCATTTCCTCCTGCTATTGATATTAATGAGAGAGGAAATTGCTACAGCAGCTGCAGAGCTAGCATAGTATTTTGGCCTTTTTAGGAGAATGGGGTGGGGGGTGAGGTGTTTGATCCTGTGGATCCTAGACCTCAGTACCCTGCCCTCTTTCAAGCCTTACTGCCATTGGCATTCTAGTGGTGGTATGTTTAAGCCTGTGGAGGTATATTTAAGACTGTGGAACTCTCTCTTTCTTGGCATATATACTAACCAGGTTGAAAGCCCTACAGACAACGCTCCTTTCCCCTGGTATAGTGATACCTACACATGTCTTAAGGCCCATCAGTTGGTTATTAACTAGTTTTAAAATTGCCAGCATGTGTTATTTGTTTGTTGATTTTGTTGATCCTATATCTTTGTTGTAGTTGGTTTGATTATTCTATATCTTTATGCTGTTTTTCTTAATTTGCTTTGGAAAGCATCCTGGAATAAATGTTATAAAGGGTGGTAAATACACACAGACACACACCAACATGCCTGTTTCTGCAGTGCACCCATGGTTTGATCTTCTGCCAAGCTGTCCAGTATTTGTGAGGATTTTTCCTTTTGTATCTGCCTTGTGTAAACTTCTGCTTTATTAGCGTTCTTTTATTCTCCTTGCGACCTCCAGTATTCCCTTGTATCTTAAAATTTATGCCTTTTAAATTTGAGTGTGAGTCACTGTCGCAGAAAACAGATTCTCACTTTTAATTAAGCCCAGAACAAAAATCTAAGGTACCCAGCAGCATCATAAAAGGCAAAAAACATTGACCATATACCAGAGGTAATATTGCAAATGCACGGGCAGAAAGGGTTTACAGTCATAGATGTTGTAAAGTTTTATAGCAATTGGTCAAAGCACTCCTTTGCATTGCCTATATTTTTCTATAATGCTGTGTTGTCTTAAAACAAACAATATAATTTTACATTCCTCACTGTAGATCCCATCCCTCTGGAAAGAACACTTATTTTCCTGCCCTGCCCACCCCCACCCCCCACCCCGCTTGTGTAGATAAAATGAACTAGTTATTTGTGTATTTTCCTCCTTTGTGGCATTGATAATATGTTAAATCTATGCTGCCCATCCACTGCACAAGAGGATCCTGAGGATTTCTTGTTTTTGAAGACTTGTCTTCTTTTGGAGCAAATCTCTGGGCATATACCCATGATTGGTAGCCTCAAGGGTTGAGAAATCTGTGCACCTCCATGCTGCGTAGCAAATACACTCTTCCTATTTTACTTAAAGAGCAATCACTCATTTGAGTACAAGTACCGTGGCGCTGTGGTCTAAACCACTGAGCCTAGGGTTTGCTGATCAGTAGGTCAGCAGTTCGAATCCCTGCAACGAAGTGAGCTCCTGTTGCTCGGTCCCTGCTCCTGCCAACCTAGCAGTTTGAAAGCACCGGTGGGAAGGTAAACAGCGTTTCCATGCGCTGTTCTGGTTCGCCAGAAGCGGCTTAGTCATGCTGGCCGCATGATCCGGAAGCTGTACGCCAGCTCCCTCGGCCAATAAAGCGAGATGAGCACTGCAACCCCCGAGTCATCTGCGACTGGACCTAGCAGTCAGGGGTCCCTTTACCTTTAACTTTTTACTCTCCCTCTCAACCACTGTTAGTTAGTTATTTTAATCTATTCAAAAAGAAGAGGTGCTGAGGCCCAAACCTGCCCTAGTCACCATGCTACACAACTCTGGGAAACCTCCTTAATCCTAAGGATTTAGGAATAGGCTGGGGTTCTCCAGTAGTGAGAGAAAGACACTCTTAAGTATTCATGAGACACTTGTTTATGTTATTTACGTACTACAGGATTAATTTATGACATTGAAAGCACATTCCAGAGCTGACCACTACTGAGCAATGGCAGAAATATAGCATTGGACAAGTCATCTGTATACTGTCTCTTTAAAGTCCTGTGAGGAAAATGGATGTCTCTTGCAGACTTGGGCATTTGCTCGAAAAAGCAGTATTGTAGATCATCTAACCCTCAGGATGGTTCTTCCTTTTTATAAAAAGTTGGGGTTTGTGTGTGTTGCCTTTTATTTTAAATCCACATGGTTTAATTGCTGTAGTGATTATTAAGATTGTATAACTACTGCTTTTCAAATTCTTAAATTGCTCCTTTGTAAGTAGAATGTGCGGCTTTAATTTTCTATCCTTTCTGTGCTATTTAAGGAAAAGGAGCGGTTAAAACAAGAGAAACGTGATGAAAAGAGATTAAATAAAGAGCGTAAACTGGAACAGCGAAGATTGGAATTAGAAATGGCTAAGGAGCTAAAGAAGCCTAATGAAGATATGTGCTTAGCAGACCAGAAGGTAATCAGAATAATGTAAATTTACTTTTTACTTCCTTGCCCCTTTTTATGTTGCTCCTCTTTTCCTTCATCGGCCATTGTTACAATAATTAATTTTTCTTACTGTGGCTGCTTTTCCAACCATTCCTCTTTTACTTTAGATTACTTGATAATATTATTTCAAGTGCGGTCTACATTCAAATTGTAATTCTAAAGTAAATATTAGGACAATGGTATTCTTTGTCTTTTTTTTTATTAATCAGCAGTGGACGTTTGAATGTTTGGACCTCAGGTGGCCTATTTAGCAGACTTTGGCCAAGCCAGCTCTTTTAGAATTCTCCAGTAGCCTCCATTATGCCTCTTTAAAAGTTTTGCTTTGCAGCTATTTCCATCGTTCCTGCTTGTGTGCTTTCAAAAGGCAGCATCTGGTTGCCTCACCATTAGAAAAAAGATGTTGGATTAGACAGGCTTTTGGTCTGATACTGCAGATACTACAACTTCTCTTCTCTCTCTCTCTCTCGATTATCAGTAGTGCAACTGATGTAGGGCTTCTGTTTGCTTATTTGCACGATACCTCAGGGAAACAGTACTCTTAAGAGAAGGTCGTGTTTCCCCAGAACTGAAACTGAAATTTATTTGCAATTGCATTTGTATTGCAATAGTGTTTATGTATACAGTCTGGAGAACTTTAATTATGGGCCAGCATAGAAATACCATTCATAAATAATAATAAATATATGGTTGCTGGGAAAATATGGGTCCCCCCCACCCCGAAGTAGCTGCGCTATTGTGATTTGGAGGGTGTAAATGTCATTAGGCACTAATTGGGGTTTATGTATTTATTTTTAGTTTTTTACCTTGCATTAGCTTTGCAAGCGGTTTTCATTCAAGGTGACACTTCTCTGTTTTCCAGCCTTTGCCAGAGTTGCCTCGCATCCCGGGCCTGGTTCTCTCCGGAAGTACTTTTTCAGACTGTCTCATGGTGGTGCAGTTTCTACGCAACTTTGGTAAAGTCCTTGGCTTTGATGTGAACCTGGATGTCCCTAGCTTAAGTGTCCTTCAAGAGGGGTTGTTGAACATAGGCGACAGCATGGGAGAAGTACAAGACTTGCTTGTGAGGCTGCTCTCAGCTGCGATTTGCGACCCAGGACTGATAGCAGGATACAAGGTAATGGATACTCTTTATGGTAACTTTGGTGTGAGACGGGGGGGGGGGTGTGTGTGGAATCCATGTCCCAGTTTTCACAAAGAGAAGAGGAGGATATAAATGTGTGTCTGGGCTACAGCACTTCAAAATCCCTGATTTTGTAGTAATTGAATGCTCTTCATAACAAAACATAAATCCCTATACATAAATACAAAGGGGGGGGGGTAGAGACCCTTTTGTGTCAGGGAAGCGTGAGTCCCTGGAACCTATTCTATGTGCAAGGGTTTTATTTTATTTTTTTGTATGGAGGAGCATTCGGTCATGGGAGTGCCAACTATATCCTGAAGTGGTACTGCCTAAAAAGCAGGTTTAGCTCTTCATCTGCTGTCAAGCAGTGCATTAGGGGCATCTTTAAGTGACAAAGTGTATTCTTATTAGAACATGTTGGACCTGCAACAAAATGTTACAGTGCGCAGGTGTCCAGTTTGCTATGCCAGCCAGCCATGCTTTCTTCAAGGTTACTGCATTCTATTTCTACCCCATCCCCACTTAGTGGTTGGTTTTTTTTTTTTTAACAATATAGGTTTTTCTTTTTTAACCATTTATGGAAACCTTGGGGTTTCCCCAATCCTCCAGGCCCTCAAAAAAAAAAAAAATTCTAAAAAATTGAGACTCCTGTTGGTTTGATTACAGTTTATCTCCTTGCAAACTTGGCCTGCAGTTTACTAAACTACCAGTGAGAGCAAGAAATTGAGGAGAGCTCAGCTGGTATGCTGATCACAAATAGCCTGCCAAAGCCAGTTGAAGTATAAATGTTTATCCAACAGCGGCATGGTGGGGCAGGGGGGGAGGAGGGATGCAGGGAAGCAAAGTGGCTCCGGCCTCTTCTTGGTCACAGTGATGCTGCCACTTGCTGAGACAAGGATGGGGTGGGATGAATGTGGGGGTGCTGCTGCTGCCAGTCCAGAGCTCCTCCTCCAGCCTCACTGCTGCCTCATCCTGCCCTGGTGAAGGGCAGTGGCATCAAAGGGAGAGAGCTACAGCCACCTACCCTCCACCCCCCCCTTGCCACTGCTGCACTTCTGTTATAAAACGAGGCTACAACCATTTGCTCACTTAACCCTATTGAAGTGATTGTGATTTTTCACCCACGTCCTGCTTGTGGACTTCCCATAAGCAGTTCTGGCTGGGCACTATGAGACTAGGATGCTGGGATATATATCTGGGGCAACTGCATTCTCTGCTCCTTCACCTAATGCAGTACCAAGAATCTAGTGAGTGCTATGGGTGCATGGTAGTGCAATATTCCTAGTCGTTTAGTTTTCTGTAATTCGCACAAGTTCTGGGCGTCAGATGTCATCAAAGAATAGATTACTGTTTTTATTAACCGTTAAAGGCAATTTCTGCTTTCATCTCTGGATTTCAACAGGGGTGAGTATAATCTAGCTCTTAAAGCCTTATAAATCCATTCATCAAAAGTTATTCCAGACATTGCTTTATAAGCTTGTCTCTTATCACTGAATTGGTTTCATATTAAGGTTATGATTGCAATCAAGAATTACCTAAATGTATTTTTCAGAGACTTTCCTTTGAGCAGCTGTCCTCTCATGTGACCCCTCAAACTGGTTATTAAACTCATGTTTTTGTTTTTAAATCAATCCTGAGTTTTACGAGCCAGCGAATGAAGCTGTTTTCAAGCATTCATCCCCATCTTCTCTTCTTTCCTTTCAGTAATGTTTGCACAAACCCCCAAACTGTTAAAGTCAACAGGAGGAATGTATAAATTGCTTTTGTGTAGGGAAGGAACTTTCATTCAAAAAGTGTATGCATATTAATATAAATAACTGCTTAAATTTAAAAACCAGCTTCTTGGGTCTGCGAGCAAACTGTGGAGAGGAAACAAACTAGCTAAACAAATAAATAAGAAATTCTGGGGTGTCAATGGATGGTGGTGCCCCTGGCTTCTGGCTTAGCATTATTTCCCCTTGATTTCAAATAACAAAAATGCATTTATGCTGCCATTCTGAACAGTTATTTTATGAGCACATGTCTTTCTCAGGCGAAAACGATCCTCGGGGACCATTTGCTGAACGTTGGCATCAACAGAGACAACGTATCTGAAATTCTACAGATTTTCATGGAAGGCCATTGTGGGCAGACTGAACTCACAGAGAGCTTGAAAACCAAAGCTTTTCAGGCGCACACGCCGGCTCAGAAAGCCTCCGTACTTGCCTTCCTTGTTAATGAGTTAGCATGTAGCAAAAGTGTTATAAGGTAAGTGCCTTGTGCATGCTGTGAATTTTTTATTTCGATTCTGGTAACAAGAAAATAAATAAAAACAAATCGGCAATAGTTTTCATGAGGTGTATTTAAAGGTTTGAACCTCAAAACCTAGGGATGAGAAACCTGTGGTTTTCCAGATGTTCTTGGACTCCAACTTACATGAGCCATCATGGGCTAATAATCAGGGAGGAAAGTTGTAGACAGACAACATCTGAAGAGCCACAGGTTTGTCACGCCTGTTCTAAGTACTCTGTAGCAGCCAGGTAAGTGTTATCTAATTATCTAAGGTGCGTTGGCTAACGAAACCCTGTCAGGGCATCATGCTTGTTTACCAATGTGATATTTTAACTAACCAACTGTAATATTTATTCATGATACATGATACACATAGTAGGCCTATGTGTATAGTGAGGTGCCTTTTGAGACTTTTTTTTAATAGATGATATCATTCAATTAATTATCTAAGTAATTAAACTTTTTTTCTGTTTTAACAGTGAAATAGATAAGAACATAGATTATATGTCAAATTTAAGGAGAGATAAGTGGATGGTTGAAGGCAAACTTCGGAAGTAAGTGATATTTCTTTTAAATGTTCCAGTATTTTGCATTCATTTAAATTTGTTATACACAGAGTAGTTCCAGAGACAGGAATTGTGTGATATAAAGAAAAAAACTTTTAGTAACTCCCCTTATTAAATTAAGATGTGAAATTATTTTTAAAAGGCCCATGGCTTATCTTTCACAATCCATTAAAGACACATGAAGTTTGGTGGATTAGGAGGATTCAGAATGAGAAGAAAATCATTTTGCATTTTTTTTAAAGAAGCAATATCACTTCCCATTTCAAGATGTCGGGAGCTGTCAAATTGTTATTGGCATTAGTAGAAGCTGATTGGAACTTTCATTCTGCAAGAAGATTTGCAGGGCCAGATTGTTAATCCCTAATCACCTTGAAAAACTTGCAAATCATTCATGTAACTAATTAAAATTACCTCAGATTTTGCTATATAAACTGAGTATTTCCTGTGGTACACCTAGGGAATAATTCAGTTACTGAGGTAATCAGTATCTGTTTGCTAAGCATAAACTGTCAAGTTTTTAAGGATGATAATATATGCCCCCTATTTTTCTCCATTATGCAAAACAAAATTCCATACAGCAAGTATAACAGCTCCATCTACCATAGAATTTTAAGTTGAAATGATTGTGAATCGCAGGAGGTATGCATGGCCATGTGGGTATGCATAGCCAGGCTTCATTTCCTTTTCCTCAGTTGTTTTTCTTTCTTGTCTAGCAAAGCAAGGAGTCCTTACTGAGTCCTTGGCTTCCAATGCTTGTGTCTCTAATCCTTTTTCTACCTTCCCCTCCTCCCTTAATGCACCTCAGAAGAAAGAAGGAAGAAGTAAAGGAGAACAACAGGAGAGAAATAGAAGAAATAAAATGAGACTTAAAAGAATTTCAGGAAGAAAAATATGTGAACTTCTGCTGATAGTAATGGCTCCCAATTCATGCAGGGTTCATGGTTGTGTCTGTGGGGCATGTCCAATCATTAACTTCCCTATACTATATAAATTCCATCTTTCTGTCTGTGGGCAAATGAAAATTTGATGTTTCCCAGCAGCCCACTTTGGGAAAATGCCTCCTTGTTGCCTCTTACCTCAGGGGCAACTTTAAGTCTTCTTTTTCCTGTAAGTACTAGATTGCTGGGTGGGGTGGGGAGTTCATGGTTCTCTCATTCCTTTGGCTTTCCTTTCAAGAAGTTGGCAAACAATCCTATATAAACATAGCTTTTTAAAATATTTCCTTCTTAGTTACCATCATCCTTAGCTTTCTCCTCACCCCCGCCCATCATACATGACAATTTAATTCCTTCCTTCCTTCCATCTCCATTCATTCTTAACTGTCGTGTGGCTGAGCTGAGGACTCCTACTTATTCAACAGGAATTCCCTTTGCAAGTTGGTTTTTTCCTCATGATCACTACCTTTAAAAAAATTCTTGCTGTACATCTGTTGAAGTCTGGCAGAGAAGTATTTTTACTGGTCAGCTTTTAGACTGCACTCTCCTTTTGAGACATGACTTAGAATCATAGAATGGTGGAGTTGGAAGGGACCTCGAGAGTCATCTAGTCCAACTCCCTGCAATGCAGGAATCTTAACTAGATAATACATGACAGAAATATACAAGAAAGGAGAGTCCACCACCTCTCGTGGGACTCTGGTCCACTGTCGAACACCTCTTTCTGTCAGAAAGTTCATCCTGATGTTTAGTCGGAATCTCCTTTCTTCTAGGGACCCTTATCTGTGTCCTGGATGCTATAGTGCTCCTTTGTACCTTTACATGTTGTCTTCAGTCCTTAGCTTTAGCAGAAGAAAAAACTGTTATTTTAACATTACATTCTGGCTCTCAGTCAAGTGATGCCATAATTTGTATACTTGCCTCTTTGCCACAAGGCAAAATCTGTGTACTCTTAGCTGTTACAACTCAAACAAACAAAGAAGTCAGCAGCACCTATTTAGAAGACTAGAATAATTCATACACCAGAGCTACCTAAGCCACTATGCCGTGATCTCCTAAGGGAATTAAATATGCATTTTTTAAATTAATGAGTTTTGGAGTTGCAGATTAAAAAAAATCTTCAAGCTCACCATGGTCCAGTCCTAAAACCTGTAATCTCAGCCTTAAATATTGCAAGAGCTATGCCAGTGCAAGACCAAAAATGCCACATCAACTGGTTCTGCAATAACAGTGATGCAGATGTTTACACCTGAGGTGCCTACATTTCTTTGCATGGACTGTTTTTTTTTAAAAAAAAACAAAACAATAAACTGTAAGCAGCTTGACTGTCTATCAATGATAGTCTTTTTCTTTTCAGATCGTATTTTGGACTGGGAGAACAGTTTATTAAGAACAGTTTATTAAGAATAGCTAAGAATACTAGGCCATACTTGATTCTTTATTTACACTTTATCAGAAACTGATGAGCACCCTCAAGCTTGTCTCCTTTTTAAATCATAGGCTTCTTCATGGCTACTTTTTAAGAAGCCAGCCACACTGCATCATTTCTACTTGCTGTATGGAATACTGTTTTGTTAAGGCAGGAGAAGAAAGGAAGAATAAAGAGACGGCAAAATTCATAGCAGCATCGGTCTCTCATAATTTACCTACTTTTGCCACCCTGATTCGTACTCTCCCCCTTTCCTTTCCTTTCCTTTCCTTCCTTCTAAAATCCTTCCCTTTTCCAAGCACACACATTTTCATATCTCTCCAAATTCCGTTATATGCTAGAATGTTACAAATGGATATTTGGCCTGGCTATTAAAATACCTCCTAGGTTGTTTCAGTATATTTGACTGATAGATTCCTGGTAGCTAGAGCTATAACATCTGCTGTATGGGATCTTGTTTTGTAGGGTAAGAGATGAGGAAGGGCTACTACAACTGTACTTACTGGTATGTAAGTTTATTTTGTTTCATAAAAAATGAAACTCAGGCTTCTGCCGCCCACAGTGCTTCAAGATTAGCCTCCCGCATAACGCTTTTTCCTGCTTAATTATGTGAATTAGAATACAGACACTTGGGGAAAGTTTTGTGTTCAGATATTCCACAGTCAAATGTAATACTATTCTCACCTATGCGTAAGCCAAATTTTATAACCTTTCTAACACGAGTTGACTTTAAAAACGTACATTAAAAAAGGAGATGATGTAGATTTATAAATGGATGAAAAGAGTTGCTTCTTCAGCTTATAGGAACAGCTGTTGAAACCTCTTCTTGTCCTGGAGTGCTTTATGCAAGATTTTGTACATGCAGTAAAATTCACAACAGAGCTAAAATATTCAGTGAAGGACTAAATTCTATTTTGAAGAGCCAGAAGCTTTCTGTTTCCTGAACATTCACGTCAAATAACAGTTAAGATTTTTCGTTTTGCACCAAGTAAATACTCATCTCAGATAGGAATCCATGTTGGTGAACTACTTTTCTCATGTGCTGCGCCAATGGTCGCAAATAACAAGGCAACTGAAAATTGCTAAATAACAGGAGCCTAAGCATATGACTTATCCTTGGTGAAGTGTGGAGGAGTTCCGTATGCTATGGCAACATTTGGTAATACCGTTTATCTGCCGTGTGTTTAAAGGCTTAGAATCATTCATGCCAAGAAAACAGGCAAGAGAGATGTTACAGGAGGAGGTGATTTGGAAGAAGGACAGCATTCATTGGGTACACCCACGCCAGGCAGAAAACGGAGACGGAAGGGAGGAGACAGCGATTATGATGACGACGACGATGACTACAGTGATGATCAAGCCGATGAAGATGATGAGGATGATGAAGACAAGGATGACAAGAAGGGGAAGAAAGCAGATCTTTGCGAAGATGAGGTGACGAATTCTAATGCCTACTCAATTGCTTAATCCGTGTGTTTAGGTTTTAAACCAATTTTAGCCAACGTAGTGCCCTCCAGGTGTTGTTGGATTCCAGTTTCACCATCCCTGGTCATTGGCTGTGCTTGCTGAGAACTAATGGGAGCTGGAGTTCCAAGAGTATTTGGAAAGCACAGCACTGAGTACCCCTGAAGTAGCCTTTAAAATAAATCTAGTTAGAATTCTGTGGATTAAAAGAAACTTTAAGAGTGATTGCATTTTTATTCTAAAAGTGCTAAGAGAGCATATAATTCCCAGTAATTTGCTTGAGCACCTTAGAACCATAATTCTATGAGGCATTTCTAAGCTCGGGCCAAGATACAAAGAGCTGCAGGTTTGTGCTAGATTTTTTTGACCAGCTGTTTTTGAAACTTCCGTCAGTTTTAGAAGCTATTTGCTGGGCTGCTGTTTGGGGGCAAGGGAGAGCATGAAGCCCCCTGAGCTAATCTCATTGTTCTTTCAATCCTGGCCTAGGTTCATATTCTTCTTAAAGAATTCCAATGTTTCTGTCCATCAATGAAAATTTAAACTTTAATCAGTCTTTATTTTTAAAGTGTCAATAACAGTAGTACAGTGTGTTCTTTGTATCAAATTTATCTCATGAAGTTGTCTTATAGTTTCATACAAATGTTGAAATACACTTCTAAATTCTCTCCAAAGGCTTAGAGTCCATTATTGACTTTGAGAAAAATGCTTGGAATTAACTTTCAAGGAGCATGGCTTTTTTTTTTTTTTACAGATCCTTGCTAACTAAATTATATTTTAGAATATCTTACATCCTTGGGCTGCAGTCCTCAGGTGAATGCCAAAGGATGGAGTCAAGAGTATTGATCACCAAGGGACCACTAACTAGCAATTTCAGTGACAGCTGATAGAGTACTAGGATAGGAGCAGATGGTACAGGAGGGATGAGTTAGGGCTGAGGCACTAAAGGGCTCAAGGCAGTGGTGGTTCCTCCGGTTGAAAGTCATATGCTACAGTTGTCATGTGTATCGAAGTTCTATTCTGTTTGTTTTGAAATACTGTGAAAGGAGGTAGAGTCTGTTTGGTGTACAGATTTTGACATTCCATTCACCAGTTCAGCAGAGGAGGAAAGAAGGTATCACATGGCTTTCTTAACTGTCTTGCCCTGTGTAGAGGAGGGTATGTTTTTTAAAAACATACCCTCCAGTGTGAGAGCCAGTGTGGTGTAGTGGTTAAGAGCGGTAGTCATGTAATCTGGGGAACCGGGTTCACATCTCCGCTCTTCCACATGCAGCTGCTGGGTGACCTTGGGCCAGTCACACTTCTTTGAAGTCTCTCAGCCCCACTCACCTCACAGAGTGCTTGTTGTGGGGGAGGAAGGGAAAGGAGATTGTTAGCCGCTTTGAGACTCCTGAAGGGGAGTGAAAGGCGGGATATCAAATCCAAACTCTTCTTCTTCTTCTTCTAAAAAAGTACTGTGGCCATTTAGCACAGCATTCCATCCTTGCCCAAGCCATTAGTCAAAGCTCTGAGTTTTGGGGAAATACAGCCAAGGCTTGTGAGCCAGTGAGGTCTTCTCTGCAGCCTCAGCATAAGCTGCCATACCTGTTCATCTGTCATACTTGTGCCTGGCTAAGGGAATTAGGGTGTGTGAAGTTGTTGCAGAGATTAAAGATCCCATGATAAATACATGTCTTTGTTAAGCTTTAGTGATTTTTTAAAGGCATATCCCATGAGCCTCTGATGTTACAATAGCAGCCTATAAAAACATGATTAGTATACAGTGAATAATGCCCTACCACATTTTGTTTATTGGTGGTAGGATGATGGGGACCAGACAGCAAGTGTGGAGGAGCTAGAGAAACAGATTGACAAACTGACTAAGGTAAGCTGCCTCCGTAAATTAAAAGTTTGCGCCTTTTATTTAAGTGTGCATTATTTAGATAGCTGACAATTTTCCCTAAATAGGTCTTTAGTATTCATTTGAAATAATTGGACTTAACTGCATTGGCTTAACCAGGGTCAACCTTACAGTGAGACAACAGAAAGAAACAAAATGGCTCTAGTATGGATTGCGGGAAGAGAAGGGCCATTAGTATTAGGTGCAAAATATTTAAAACTAGCCATGGACCTGAGGGTGCTTCCAGGTGGGGGCTTAATAAGTCATTCAGATATCACGAATGATTCATTGCCAACAGATTTCAGATGTTTTCCTTACTAGATTTTCCCCAGAAGGGGCAAATCTGGATTAAATTGGGAGCAGGGGGTTTATGCCAACCTTATTTGGACACTGGAGAAAAATGTGTACTTGTGCATTAACCATCCCATAATAAACAGCTGCCTGGAAGCATCCTAACTTAATCTAAACCTATGAGAAGAAATAAAGGGAGTGCAGGAATGCAAGGCTCAATCTAGATGACACTTTCCTTCATGGCTGAGAATGATGTGATGTTGTGCTAAACCAGGGGTATTGAAAGAGTGCTACAATAAAATGATTGCACTGTGTCGCTGTATAATCTGCAGCTTTTATAGCATGACTGATAAGGCCCTAGTCTGCCATATGGACTACCAGGGAGTCCTAGTGAGGGTGCAGGATGTTACTGAACTACAGCTCCATTCATCATGGTTGGGGCTGATGGGAGCTGAAGGCCCACAATATTTGAAGGGTCACAACAGGTACTTCATCCTTGATCTTGGGTGTGCTGAACCACAGCACCTTATAGCACTGATAGTGGTCCTTGTTTCATCCATCTTTCATGTGAAAGTCAGTTGCCAGGATCAAAAGAACTGTGAAAACAGTTTGTGAGCCAAAGAGGGCTTTAGACTTGGTTTTTTTCTGAACAGCAGACCCAACACTGCATAGCAAGCTGTTTTTGAAACTGAGGGGAGTTGCTTCCTGATCCCAGTGGTAGAATGAAAACCAAATGGAATTTAGGATCAGACAACAAGCTGATTTCCTGGATTTCCTGGTTCATATCCTTCCACTATTGGCCCCCAACGCTTGGTTTGCAGTAGTGCACATACACAGGCCTGATGCATATCCAACTCAAGCGAGCAGCACTGTGTTGTGGTTCTTGCCTCCAGCTCATCCATGCTTCGGATGGGTGATTGTCCCTGACCAGCTGTTCCTGTCAAGATGAATGATTTGTGTTCTATCTCAGCTTCCTTGCTTCAGCTAAAGCAGGAAAGTGTCAGAATCATGACAGCACCAAGAGTTCAGGCACAACTTGGTTTATCTGTTTATTTTATTTGAGCACTATTTATTTATCAGAGTCAGTTGAAAGAGCTCATTAATTTCACATCAGCAGCTACAGTATCACCTTGGCCTGGCTAGTTTTACCACTGCGCACACATGCACACCCATCCACCCACCATTTGTTGTGTTGCACGATTAATAAGATTTCATCTGCTGTTGTGCAATGAAAACCATTGGTCCTTTTGTTCGTAACAAAATACAGAAGGCAGCCTTGCAGAAGGCAGCTTTCAAACTGAATCAAATCTGTCTGATGCGATACTTTCAGGGGCGGCGTGTCCTGTTTCGCTGCTTGAGGTGAAATTGGAAGTCCATGCTGCCGTCACCAGCGCTAGCATACCTGCTGCTGCCGCTTCCTACTCCACCTGCAGAGTAGGGGGGCGTACCTGTGGGGTGCTCCCTCAGGGGCTTCCACTGCTTAAGGTGGCAGCCTCACCCCACACAATGGGATCCTCTGGCCCTGGATACTTCATAACCAATTTGACTCTGGTTTTCTAAAGGGTAGGGGCAGGCAGAATCAAGGCGTGGTTTCTGAAATAGCCGAAAACCTCAGTAAGGGGTTCAACGTCCGGCTAACCTTTTGGCTTAACATTGAAGAAAAAACTTTGTAACCCTAACAGTGCCTTTCTTTTAAAACTCAACAGCAACAGAATCAGTACAGAAGAAAGCTGTTTGAAGCTTCCCATTCTTTACGTTCAATGATGTTTGGCCAGGATCGTTACAGGCGTCGATATTGGATTTTGCCCCAGTGCGGGGGGATTTTTGTGGAAGGCATGGAAAGTGGAGAAGGTAAGGAGGTAGTTTTTGGATTGACTAGGGCTGGATCTAGACACATCAAAGAAGCATTTAAGTTGTACACATTGCAAACTTTTGTATGAGAAATCGGGTAAGCAAAAAACGGGACTCCACAGTGCCATCTGCTGTCACAGTGTTAGAATGCATAAAAACAACGCATGCAAAGCGTTTTTTCTTTGCCAGTGTAGCTGAGTCCTAGATCATTTGAAGGTTTTGCTCAGGGTTTCTCCCTCAGCAAGGGTCTGCCCAGGATAAGCTATCAATGAAGGCCTTTGGTGTCGCTGCAGGGAAAGATTGCAAATGCTGAAGCTTCTCATTGGAACAATCCTTCTGTGGGCTTTCTCTGGTTCACATAGTGAAGCATTGTTCTCTCACAGCAAAATAACCGTACATAACAGTGTGTTTGTGTGGTGGCTCCCAAAGCTTACTGCCTGATGGCTGGAGTACCTATGAGTGCCTCCACTTTCAGGTATCTACCCAATCCATTGTTTTAAACTTCCTGCGTCTATGTTTCTAGCGTGATACCTTGGGCACACATCACTAGAAACGTTGCAAGGGAAGCAAACACTTGTCTTATGAGATGCTTGTATCTTAGCAGCCACACATAGAGATGGAATCTAATTAGGGACAGCCTTTGGGAAATGTTGTGGACTGAATGGGGGCTGCAAGCACATCAAACTTCTCTTCCCTGTAAATCTGCTCCTTTTGCAAATTACTCTTACTGTTAATGCCTAGGTGCAGCAGCATCACCACAAAGGATGAACCCTTTAGAAACTGATGAGAAGAAGGCATAAAAGATGAAAGCAGTGTTACTTCCCCCTCAAAGAAAAAATCATATTTCAAATTTTGCAGAAAATGCAAACACCCTTGCAGGTGTTAGCAGTCATAGACCGTAAACACTGACCTCCACTTATCTGTAATTATGCAGCTGCACTAAGTGATGCAGAAACTAAGCGAGCAAATGGTTTGCCGCGTAGAGCAGTTCCTCTCCCTGCTGTCGGTCTGCTCCTTTCCCTGCCACTCTCCCTTTTCTTTTGTTCTTTGTGAAGATTCTTTATTAATGCTTGTTGACACATGGTAAAGGGCTAGAAGAAGAAGAAAAGGGAAATTATGTGGGTGGGGGTGGCAGATTCCTTCCTTCTGGAAAAAAAAAATAGGCCCATCATCTTTTAAGCAGAGGGCTAATAAAGTTTCTGATTAGATGTATTTCAGAATACTTAAATATGAAAACCCCAATCCAGAGAATCGTGTCTGTGCATGGGAATCAATTCCATACACAGATCTATTTTGGTCTGCCAGGAAGAACTCGACATAAATGTGGTGTACATTCAGATGTTACACATCCACATTGAAATGGAGAAGATTCTGGTTTGCTTCACGTTTTGGGTCAAACCCACCCCTTTGCCTTAGGCATGTTGGTTATAAACTTTTGTTTACGACAGTTGATTATGAGATAGTTGGAAATCCTACCCCATTTTCAGTTCAAACAGTAAATATTTCTTCCCATTTTAAACCTACTTTGTAAATCAGGAGTACGTTTTCCAAATAGGTGTGTGAAGGTAGCTGACAACATCATTTTTCTAGCAATTTGTAATTAACAGAAAGGTTCCGTCGTGGATGGTAATTTAATGAGCATTTTCTCTGCATGCAGGTCTGGAGGAAATTGCAAAAGAAAAAGAGAAGCTGAAAAAGGCCAAAAGCATTCACATCAAAGAAGAAATGTTTGAGACCTCGGAAGAAAAATTAAGCTGCTTAACCACAAACCAGTGTAATCAGAAAGAAGATCTCAAAGAGAAGGACAGCACGAATCTGTTCCTGCAAAAGCCTGGCTCTTTTTCAAAGCTGAGCAAGCTGTTGGAGGTAGCAAAAATGCCTCCTGACTCAGAAATTCTAGCCCAGAAAGCCAATGGCAGTGCAGCAAATGGATGCTCATTGCCTTATCAAAACAGCTCCAAAGCCTCACTCTGCAGCCACCAGGCCTCTGTATCGCAAAGCAGTGGTGAAAAGTCAGATCCGAATAATCTCTTTAATTCTGCTTCAACTGGACCAGGGAAATTTTACAGCTCCCCATTAATTTCAAACGACCAGTTGTTAAAGACTCTTACAGAAAAGAGCAGACAGTGGTTCAGCCTTCTGCCTAGAACTCCTTGTGATGACACATCCATTACCCACATAGAGTCACCAGCTGCCGCTTCTTCTTCTTCACTAACTCCTCATTCGCATCCTCCATCCAAGTCACCCTCACCTGTCCCATCCCCAATTATTGGTTCTGCCTCTTCCCCCAGTCCAATGGGATTAAGCCCATTTGCGTTATCACCTCTTCAGGTAAGTATTAAATTGTAGCTTAAAAGTGTTCAGTCTTGTATTCTTCATACTGGCAAAATCCAGTGGTGTTTTCTTTCCCCTTTCCGTATTGAGGTGAAGAGCTGCAAATTAAGGGCCATATTAAACTAAAACGTTGCACTAGCCAAAGCCAGCACGATTCCCACCAGTGCAGCGGGTCTTTCCCCGCTCTCCTCCCCTGCACACCCCCTGTGCCCTTGCTAAATCTGCCCCAGAGGGTAAGGAGAAGCCCCAGAGCAGCATATGGAACGGAAGGGAGATTGTTCCATCAGACAAGCAGAAATGCCTGCGCTGATGGAACGATCTCCTTACTGCTACATTGAATGCAACCCTACGATGTGGGCAGCTATCAGTGTTAAGGTGAATTGATTCTATTAGGAGTATTATCTGTTACTCAAAATTATGTGATAGAATTATAACATATTCTTCCTGCTTGATCAATCCATGAGCAATTTACTGCAGATGGTGTTGTCTCCAAGGATTTTGTGGGCATGTGGAGAGAGGAGAGGAAACAAAAGTCCTCTTGCACCAGCGGAATTACATGTGCTGAGCTTTGGATATTACCCTAAACCTCATTGTGAGCATCCCCACAGGAGGAGAAGGGAATGGGGTCGCTCGTGCAACCTGAGGCTTATGGACATAATGTTGCATCTAAATCAGCTCAATTTGTTTTATCCAGCACACAAAAACTTTTCTTAATGCTGGATGCATGAGATGCAGCTGCAGTTAACCGGAATGGGAAGAACTTTAAAACAAAACACCATATATAAGTGACCATTCTAGAAAGAGGAAGAGTTCATGGCAAGTTTTTTTTTTTTAAAAAAACTTTGCTCATGGGCAAAATTCTGCATGAATGTAATATGGTACTTTAAACTGATGTCACTAAATATTGATTTTTTTTTAAAGCATGTATGGCAGTTTTATAGCCATTGTAATAAAATGTCCAGCGAATTTTTTTTAAGTAACATTTCTTAATCTTTCAATTTGGTATTCAAATATTGTGTGATTTATTTTTATTTTGTTTTAGTGATCAGCTGTAGTCACTTTATCTTTTAAAATGATTTACGAGTCAAGAATTCCTATATGTTTGTAACATATTTGGTACTAAAGCATTCAGTTCCAGGTTTCGGTTTTCTAAGTACAGTCGCAGTAGAACTAATGGCTCTTTATTTTTTCAAAATATTCCCTGCATAGCCCATGAAGACAGGATTGCCTGTAATGGGACTTCAGTTCTGTGGATGGCCAACTGGAGTGATTACTTCAAATCTTCAATTTTCATCCCCTTTGCCTAGTATGGGGTCAGGATTAGGGTTGTCAGAAGGCAATGGCAATTCATTCTTGACACCTAGCAAAAGTGAGTCCCCCGTGCCACAAGCTGAGAAACAAGCTTCTGTACCTTCTGCTGTGGTTGAAGTAGCCAAACCAGTTGATTACCCTACTCCAAAGCCCATCCCAGAGGGTAAGTACCATATTCTTCAAGAAAGGTATAACTTTTGACTACCACTTGGAAACACTTTCAAGTGAAGCCTCAGGTGCATTTGTAGACGTACCTTTAGATCCAAGCCAAGGAGTTTTAATGTTGCCAAAGGTGTGTTTTATTTCAAGAACTTATAAATATTGTCTCCATGTTTTGATTCAGAAATGCAGTTTGGCTGGTGGAGAATTATTGACCCAGAGGATCTAAAAGCTTTGCTTAAAGTGTTGCATCTCAGGGGAATTAGAGAAAAGGCCTTACAGAAGCAAATACAAAAACATATGGATTATATTACTGTAGCCTGCCTCAAGAATAAAGATGGTATGTAACTGAAACAAACACACTCACTTGTAGTGTTATTACATAATTATGATTAGATGTTTGCTATTTTTCAAGATTGCGTTGATGAGCCAAAATGGCATATAACTGGTACTTTTCATCCAGGCAATTATTAAGTAATTAGTGACTTCTCAACTTTTTTATATGGATTTTTCAGTCTGTCTTATCTCTCTACACTACCCCAACCCCTTTTCAAATAATTTGAGTCTCTTAAAATATAAATGGAATGTTGTTGAAAGACTGTAGTTCTGATTTTCTTCCTTTGTTATAATTCGGTGTCATTGGCCTCTTATGTAATACATGTTTTGCCCCAGGAAGCAATTCCTGACCTTGCAAACTTGATTAGGTTGAAGTTGTACTAAAAGAAACCCAATCTGATTCCCAAATACAGCTGCAATTATTGAAGTAAATGAAAATGATGAAAATCAGGTAACACGGGATCTTGTAGAAAACTGGTCCATAGAAGAGCAAGCCATGGATATGGATATTGCTATTCTTCAGCAGGTGGAAGACTTAGAGAGAAGAGTGGCATCAGCTAGTTTGCAAATCAAGGTAAAATGTGCTTCAGTAAAACCTCTCTTCGGTAACGTCATTGCAAAAAGCGATAATTCAAAACTGTTATGAGCAGCTGTTTTTACAGTTGAGGATAAGTGCTTTTCTCAGTAACATCTCTGGGGGGCAAAAATCCAATACAGTTTCATTAGGTTAATATCACCTAGACTAAGATGATTTCATCCTTTTTAAATGACTCATACATAAAGTAGACATTTCAGTGGTTAGAATTTTTAGAGAAGGAATATGAGTCAGGATCAGAAGCGTGATGCTGCTAGTTCCATGAGCCCAGTGACTTAACTAATCATTGGTGGCCTTCTGTTTAAGAAGTAATCAGAAATCCTACTGAGTAAGAGGTATGCCTTGGTTGTACCTTTAGGATTCCAGTTATCATCATTATTGGGCATGGCAATCAATAAGATAGCATTAGTTGTCACCAGTGGTTAATCTGAATTTATATATCTGGCCACTTTTGGGTTCTTAAAATTATTGCAGGGTTTTAAAAAGGTACAAGTTGCCAGAACTGTGAAGCTGGGCCTTGAGTTAGGTATGTTCTTTCCATGCTGTGAGTGGCTTGTGGGTGTGATCCAGGGGCACCATTCATGTAAGATTTGTCTTACTGATGGCCTGTTTTGTGCAAAACAATGTAAGAGAGAATACTGCTGCTGTAAAGCTCTGTTCTTTAAAAGTAAGCGTTATCCCAGTCGAAGCAAAACAGGAAAGAAGCTTCTGGTCTCCTGGAGAGCATTTGGAAACAGAAGTGCAGTGTAAGGGCTAACTCAAGCAAACAATCCACTGATCATTCTTAGGTGGTTACAGTCGCAAACAAACATGTGAAACCTTTCTATTGAAATGTAGGGTTGGATGTGCCCTGATCCTGCATCGGAAAGGGAAGACCTGGTATATTATGAACATAAATCAATTACTAAATTACACAAGAAGCGTGATGGTGATTGTGCTGGTGGAGAAGAAGGCAGTAGCAGTACTCTAGAACGGAAGAGTGACAACCCTCTAGATATAGCTGTAACCAGACTTGCTGACTTGGAGCGGAACATAGAGCGAAGGTATCTGAAGAGCCCCTTAAGTACCACCATTCAGATCAAACTGGATAATGTGGGCACAGTTACTGTCCCTGCTCCTGCACCATCCGTTAGTGGTGATGGTGACGGGTAGGTTATTGAGATTAACTTGAAAAATTATTGTGCTTCTTTGCTAATTGGAGCCTATTTTCTATTGTGTGTTTATCTATGTATCTTCTTGTATGTCTTTGATCCACACGGATCATGTTATGCATGGTGCTTTGTAAGATTTATTTTCCCCCTGTTATGTATGTTAATCCTGCAAAGTTATCCTACATTTAACTGGTTGTGACTAAGCTTTGAGGCACGTAGCCACAGTCTGTGCACTACATCAAATTTAGTTGCTTAAGCCTTATTACCCTTACTGGCTGTGTACGTTTTTGTCATTGCTTGGCTTTCGATGTGACAATGATTGTTCCACGTTCAGAAACTGATGAAAATGGATGTGACCTGCTTAATTTCTCTATATTTCAATGCAGAATGGAAGAGGATATTGCTCCAGGGCTAAGGGTATGGAGAAGGGCATTGTCAGAAGCTCGCAGTGCTGCACAGGTAGCTCTGTGCATTCAGCAGTTACAGAAATCAATAGCATGGGAAAAATCTATTATGAAAGTTGTAAGTGTTGTGAACTGATTTTTACATATCCTATTTTCCTCCTTTTCCAGATACCTCAATTGATAGTGTATCTTTCATTGCTGCCTGTGAAAAATACAAAAGTTAAATTGTGCATTTTACATTGATTCACATGCTGTGCTCTCTTGTAGCCAAATTCAGCATTCTGAACTTTCTTATGACAAACAGCCCTTCTGCTGGTATATTTTGACCTTAGTATTCCAAAAACCAAAAGCTAGAATGGCCATTTCTGTGCCTCTCTCTTGGAGAGGTCACCATGCTAATGAAAAAATGACCCCTTCTGTGTTGCCATTATGGGGATTCAGTGTCAAAGACTGCAATTAAAGGCTTTTTCAGAAAGATGAGATGCAAAGTACATGCTTAAAAGATGTGCATGGCTTCTTTGCATGCCCACTTAATACAACTGTATGTGCAGATTGGACGAGTGTACAGGCGCACAGGCTGAAATGTCCGTCTCCGCATAGAAATGACAAATTAACAAGCACTGCTGTGTTAATTGCATATTCATGAAAGGCATGCAAATGCATGTAAAGAGATTTTGCATGAATCCTGGGCATCAGATTTCTGAAAATTAAGCTTTTTATACTATAGCAATGAATGGGAAATGCTAACAATTAAACAATGGAAATATATGAACTGTTGAATTAACTAATTCTTTCTCCAACTTTTATACTTACTGTAAACTTATAAAACTACTGTTTACCTGATAACATAACCCAAGAAGTTACCAGCATACATTTTATCTATATTATGGGCAATGGCCAGTAAATAAGTAAATACAGTATTGCTGCTTCTTACCTTAAGTCAGTTTTCCACTGGCATTATAAATGCTATAGTTTCTGTACTGTGTTTCTCCACTGAGATTAAAACGAAATTGGGGGGGGGGGGGGGGAATCCCATCACATTCCCAAAGTGTAAACATTGCTTCTGTTTAACAGCAAGTGAACACCCCTATTTTTACTACTGGGACTGAGGACAATTGTGACTCTTTAGCGCTAGCATGGGGACCTTCTGAGTTGAGCTCCAGGACTTGAGCAGTCCACACAAAATTGTCATTCCCTAGTTAAACCTCAAACACTCAAAAAAGAATGCTTTGTTGCATTGGGTTCTGCATGTTATTTTCATGATTCCCTAACTTTGCCATGAGGCGTATGAGGAGACGAGCTCTGTGCACAGAATAGCATGTGGTCTCTGGCATTTAGATCTGTTGAAATTAGATGTGTGGCTTCTGAAATCAGCATCTATTTACTTCATGTTTTGGCCAAATGAAAAATAATACTGAGGATACTGGAATTGCTGGTGTTCTGTAATGCACATCTACTTTCTGCACAGTGGACCCTGTTCACTATCCACATGTTGATAATCTGAAATTTCCTAGTGCTTTCCCCCTGATTTCCCCCTGCCTACATTAGTCTGATTACAGTCGCATTCGCTTTTATGTCTGACCTAATTATTGCAAATCTAACAAAAGATGAAAAAGGAGTAGCACACTGTTCCTAGATTCCATATCAGAATAAGGGAGAATAGCAAAAATACGTAGGGACATATCCATTGCTGCAGCTCTGCTGGTGCGATGGTCTTCCATATGTGCAAGACCTACCCCTCTCCCCTGTCCCATCCAGCCCCATGTGTGCCCGAAAAATCAGCTCCAGGGGGTTGGGGGACACTCTAGAGCAGATGTTGGGGGTGCATGGTGGGAGGACAGGAATCAGAAATCCTGTTGCACCAGCAGAACTACACGTGCTGAGTCCTATGCGCAGTTAACTTGTGTGATTTAAGCCTTTCGCAGTTGAAAGTCCAGGCAGTTGACACCACGCAAATTAAATGAGCTTAAAAGCTTTTTTTGCCCTGCGTTTTCCTGGCATAGAAAGATCTTTTAAGCTCCTCTGCCTTGCTTACCGGGCAAGTCCCACTTGGTGCGTGTGCTCTGGGATGCTCTCGTGAGGTGTCCCGAGAACTAAAGTGGCCCTGTAAGATCTCGCGAGAAAATCTCAGAGCCCATGCGCTGAGCAGGCCTAAGCTGGGTGGAGGTAAGGCCCTCTCAATGTGCCAGGTCCAGAAGGTAAGGATGCTCACTCAGGGGTGGTTTGAGTATATGCATTTTTGTGTATACATGCCATCCCTGGAATGTAACCCATGTGTATGATGCAGTCACACTATACAGTAGAATGTCCGTGTTAAGTGTCTTGGGAAATAATACTGTTCAAAGTTACAAAATTATTTAAATTCCTAAAATTCCTCCACGCTGAGCAGTCCTAAAGTAAAGAGCGAATCCCTAGCAGAGCGTTTAATCTGTAATAAATATATTATTTAGTCTATAATGTAGTCTATAATAAAGAGAAAAAATGAAAGGAAAAATGTTTGACTGACTGGCCATTTCTGTAATTCTCCGGCTCCACACTTGGTGTAAACAAGCCATATAACCTTAGACACTCAGAATTTCTTAAGTTTTCAATTGCATTTTATTCTCTAATATGTGCATAGAATGTTTCTACATGCCATAATTAAAGTATTTCCCCTGTATTGTAGTACTGCCAAATATGTCGGAAAGGAGATAACGAGGAGCTTCTTCTCCTTTGTGATGGTTGTGACAAAGGCTGCCATACCTACTGCCATAGACCCAAGATCAGTACTATTCCAGATGGTGACTGGTTTTGTCCCGCCTGCATAGCAAAGGTAATTCTAACTTAAAGGCGAATCCTTGGAAATTCTCCAGTTCAGTGTTCTGTTGCTTTCCAGCAGTTGCCATGCATGCAGTAATTGCACATAGACTCTGCAAAACTTAGCTGTCCATAAAAAAGTAAATGTTGTGATAGGGTGACCATTCACACATGCCTCTGTTTTTCATCTATGATACATGGAAGACTTGAAAACGTGGGGAGAAATTGAACAAATGCTTCCCTATCTGGTAATTCTCTGCCCAGCAGAGAGTACTGTTTACATTCTTTTAAACTGCTTTTTAATTGTGTTTTTAAATGTTTTAAAAATGGGTTTCAATTGCTTTAAACTGTATTTATTTGGGGGGGGGGGTTGTGGTTTTTTTTTGCTGTTTCTGTTTATATTTTGATTATTTTGTGTTTTTATATTGTAATTTTATCTTGTGAACCCGTTGATAAGTAAAGTCCTACCTTGGGTCCCGAACGCCCTGGAACTCGGACGTTTTGGCTCCTGAATGCTGCAAAGTGATTGTTCCAGATTGTGTACATTCTTTTGGGGCTGAATGTCCAACAGGGCTTCCACAGCTTCTGATTGGCTGCAGGAGGTTTCTGCAGCCAAACAGTAGCCACACTTTGGTTTTTGAACGTTTTGGAAGTCGAACAGACTTTCGGAACAGATTCCGTTCGACTTCCAAGGTATTACTGTATAAAAAGTATGCATCTTCTGTGCTTGACATTGTTTAAGTGCTGCTTTATTTATATTGTGGGGTAGTTTCTGAAGAAGCATAAATATCCTCTGACAATCATTCTGATGTGTGTGGGAACCATGCACATTCCTCTGGATATAGGCCATTGTGTGTTGAAGCAACATCCATTCAAGCTGCTACTTCATTGAAAAAATAGTCACGTGTTTGGCAAATAAGTACTGGGAATAAATTTGGCTCAGTTCACATTTTAATGCAAATCTAGCTAATTTGCACCTCTCGAAATGAATGTGTGAACTGAAATACAGCTATCCTTTTCTGAATTTATAATGTAGTTCTCCCAACAAAAGAGGATTATAAAAGATGCATATATAAGTGAAAATAGCATACAAAATGAATTACAGTGGTACCTCGGGTTACATACGCTTCAGGTTACATACGCTTCAGGTTACAGACTCCACTAACCCAGAAATAATACCTTGGGTTAAGAACTTTGTTTCAGGATAAGAACAGAAATCGCGCGGCAGCAGCAGGAGGCCCCATTAGCTAAAGTGGTGCTTCAGGTTAAGAACAGTTTCAGGTTAAGAACGGACCTCCGGAACAAATTAAGTTCTTAACCCGAGGTACCACTGTATATTATGAGCATTGCTTGTAAAAATTGTATATTAAGGGAAATTGCATGCAAAAAATGAACATTAGGTGAAACGTGCTAAAATACTGATGTAATTTCTGAGGGTTTTTTTTATAATTGCAAACAGACATGGAAATGTTGGAAAAGTGAATTTAGGATTAGAAAATGATAACTAAGAAATTTAGATATATCTACACATAATTTGTCTTCTGCATTTTCCTATTGCCATTCAGGACCTCTTCAAATAAAATAATAATAATAATAATAATAATAATAATAATAATAATAATAATAATAATAATAATTTATTATGTATACCCTGCCCATCTGGCTGGGTTTCCCCAGCCACTCTGGATGGCTTCCAACAAAATATTAAAATACAATAGTCCTTCAGATATTAAAAGCTTCCCTAAACAGTTTTTTTTAGAGGTACAGTACATGCAAAATGTTTTGTGTCCATAACAATATATAGTGTGTAAAAGGGAACACTTCCTAAGTGGCAAGAGAGAAAATGCAATAGACAAGTTAAGTGTTAAGGAATGTATTTTTCTTTTTATTGCTATGAGTGATGGATCCAACTAAGTTATATTCACAAAAGTCTCATTGGAATAGTGGATCTTCTCTGAGCACGAGTAAAGTTTGATATCTCCCAATGTATGCATAGAGCAAAACCTCCTTTATCCACATTCATAATGAAGGTGGATGTAGCAAAGAAGCAAGATTGTCTGTGATGTTCTGCAGTGCACTGTAGTCCATGAGTGCTTATTCCGTAATATATTTGTGAGTCTTTAAGGTGCTACAAGGCTTTTGTTATTATTTCATGTAAAAAACATGGATCTTTACAATGTATAGTTATTTTAAATGTCTTTTATTCCTGGAAGACATCTGCCATTATCCTTAATTGACTGCATGTTTTTGTGTATATAACCTTAAATCATGGGGTGTGTTTTTCTAGCCATAACTTTTGTATAATATTTTCTCTGTTCTCAAAAAGCCGCCCCCACCCCCACCCCCATTTTATGCTGAACAGCATGGTTAAGCTATTTGGATTCAGATGAATACGGCTCTTTATTTTGTCACATAGAATCTCACTTCTTAGCTTTCTTAAGCATTGTTTTGTAATATGTCTGGGTCTATTGGTGGTTTTTACCCCCTTTGGTCTCCTTTTCATTTGCAGCTTCTTCCATTTTAGTATCAATCGCCTGTTTAATTAGTGTGCTCTTTGTTCCACATCTAAAGTAAAAATGTTAAACAGACTTCCATTTACATGCTTCCATTTGGTACATTGTTGTTTACTGCAAATTTACAGCCTTTGTTTAAAGTTGATAGAGCGGTGTTGAATCGTCACAACAGTTATAGTGATTAATTTTTTTTCTTTGAAGACTGAACACTCTGAGAAAAAGGGAATCTGTCTGGCAATGTCTGTAGAACTCTAGAGTGGCCTTGAAACTGGCCTGGTTTTAAGAGGATTCTATAAATCAAGCTCTCTTTTACCGCCACCCAAATATTTTGCTGTCTGAAATATTCATGTATTTTTAAACAGAACAGATGTAACGTCTCCCTGCCCTCCCCATTCACAAGCAGGAAGCACCGGTATGTGCACAGGAAAAGGGATATTTATTTCCACCAGCAGTCCTTGTGTCTCATAGGATCCTGCTTCAGGGTTTTTGGAAGGCAGGGGGAGGGGAAGCTTCTGCTGGACAGAGGAGCTGAAAAGCCCCCTTGTAGAAGCAGAGCCTTTGCCTGTGGTGCTTTTGATTCTGGCCACTGACTTATAGGGTAAATGCAGTAAGAATATGCCCATCATTTCTAAGGGCCGATCAATTTTCTTGGTAGGAGGGCATCCTGGAAGGGGCGTGTGAAAAGAAAACAGTGATGTGCCTAGATTCACCGTGGGGGGGGGGGGGGGAGAGAGAGCATTCCAAGCATGTTTGCTTGGCCATTAGGTTTTTGTCTTCATTTATTGGGATTTTTTTTCTTCCTGCTACAGGCAAGTGGTCAAACTTTAAAAGTGAAAAAAAATCAGATCAAAGGGAAGAAAAGCAACGAGCATAAGAAAGGCAAGAAACTGCCATTAGCAGCAGAAGTGGAAGAAGAGGACTCTGCATCTACAAGCAGCTCTGTTAAAAGAGGGAAAATGGACTCTAAGAAGAGAAAGATGGATGAAAATATTTCTGTTAGCCCAACAAAACAGGAAAGTGTTTCTCCTGTGAAGAAAGCTAAACGTGATGAATCTAAGGACATGGCTATATGCAGGTATTGGCTGGCTGGGTATATTCATTTTAAATTTTGTTTATGGGCAAGTTGAAACCCTCCAAGTACACACAGTGCTGCAGCAGATGACCTATTTGTTTAAACCTGGGTCTGTCCCAGTCATTTGTAAGAAAGAGGTGGAGGAGACCCCAATGGTAGAGTAAAAGCTTGAATGAATGAACTTCATCATTCTACCTCCCTGCTACCTCTCCCCCAGCCTGATGTGGAGAAAATGGTGTTTGGGTGATGGTCTGCATGAAGATAAGCGTGGCTCTTTCCCCGCCCCCCCCCCCGTGTCCCTTTTGTTCTTAAAGGGGGGGCACCCATTCATTTTATACGTGATTGAGGTAGACTTGGATGTAAACATCTCATGTAATTTCTGCCTGAGCCAGCTCTTTTGGGGGGTCATCTGATAGTACAGATCAGCTGTCCAGGCTCTGACAGCTGGTTGGTTCCAGATATCCAGAGAATTGGCACTCCATTCTTGAAGGTAGCAGCAGCCAGAGACCATCAATGGAGAAGGTGAGCTGTTCATCTGGCCCTCCTCCACAGCTCCTGGAATTATTCCTCCTCTTGAGGAAGCTGGCCTTTTTGCACCTTTGGCCGGCAGAGGGAAGTCTCCCCCACCCCCCTGCTGACGGACTGATTGAGAGGCCACCTGCGTTCAGTGTACCAGAGGAGCGGGGCCAATGGGGGCAGCAATGCCCCCAAGGGAGATAACCTACTTTGGGAGGAGGCAAGAACAAAAGCTACCCCCATAACATCATTTTCTCGGGGTATGGTCTTGCCCTACATGTTTAAAATGTTTTAAATTGTTTTTAACTGCTTTTTTAAAACTGTGTGCTTTTAAATTTTTGATTGTTGTTGTTTTGCATATTAAGGGGCATAAGGTGTGCCTGGGAAGAGAGGATCTGGAGAGAGCAAGGGGGGACCCCAATTACTGTGGAAGGTGAAGGGAGGGAAGGCCTGGCAAGGGGTACATGGCATGGGCAGTAAGTGACAGATTAGGCAATCTGCTGGTTTACTTCCTGCCTCACTGCCCAGTAGTTTCAGAGGCAGCGTTGAGGACTCCCAGACTGCTGAGGTTGGAGAACTTCAACATCCATGCCGAAGCAGTTAACTCTGGGGTGGCTCTGGACATCATGGCTGCCATGACAGGCATGGGGCTGTCCCAACATGTCATTGGTCCAACAATTGTCACAGGTCAAATTCCGAACCTTGTTTTCTCGGCTGGGCAGGAAGAGGGTGATACAAAAGTGGGGGATATTGTCATGGTAAGATCACTTCCTGTTGAGATTTAGGCTTTCAGCACTTTTCCCCCTCTGCATTATACAAATTTTAATCATCATCATCATCCACTAGTGGAAATCTCTTCTACTTTTCATTTCTCCTCCCAAGTAATATGTTTTATCTTTGAAACTTTGCTTTAAAAATCTAAATAAAACTTAATTATTATCTACTGGTACAGTGTGTTTCACAGCAGGCAGCATTCATATTTATAGATAAGTATAGCTAGACAATATCGTGTGAGGCACCAAGCTGTTCAGCAATTGATTGTTTTTGTGTGTGCCTTTCTTAGCGTTCTGCTGTCTGAATTGGAAACTCATGAAGATGCATGGCCTTTCCTGCTTCCTGTAAACTTGAAACTTGTTCCCGGTTATAGGAAAGTTATAAAGAAACCCATGGATTTTTCCACCATTCGAGAGAAGCTAAGTAATGGACAGTAAGTAAAAATCAAAGGAAGTGCCATCCCCCCCCCAAAAAAAAGTCAATGTAATATTGCATCAACTTTTTTTTATTTAATAATTGGGTAAAATCAGATTTCCGAGTTTTCCCCCCTGTTACTGGAACAGAACACTGGGTGAACAATCTGGGGTGCTGAGAGGATTTGTAGGTGGAAGAGTAGACAATCGGCCAGCCAGCGCCCAGCTCCGATGGCTGGCGAGGTGGACCAAAAGTGCAACTGATTCCGGGAGTTGTGCTAATGACCATTTAGGCCAGGCCACTGTTCAGGATGAAGCCATAGATATTTAAGAGGCAGACTAAGTTGCTGCTGCAGTCATACAAACCAAATGGAGGAGCTTCTGTACCACATCCTGTGCAGGCTTAAAAGGATATGCTTTTGTCAGGGCTGGAGTATCTGCAGATAGATAATATGCATGCCCAGTCTAATGTGTGGGTACTAGGTGTGGCAGTTTGTTATCAAAAGGGGGCTGTGGTGATGCTGAATCCATAAAATCCTGGAAGTGACTTGGGCCCCATTCTCTCTCAGGTTTTGGAGCTATTTAGGGTAAAATGGCTGCCCACACTGCATTAAAACTTCAGACGTTTATGGGCTTTCTGTTCATTTGGATGGACCCGAACCAGGTGTGCTCAGTTTTACTTTCATTGAAAGCTGTGGTGCCAGTATCATTCAGCACCTGCTGTGTTTAAGATAACACGTAGCGAAGAAGTGAGACTAAAGCTAAGATTAATAAAGTGCCGTTCTGAATTAATCCTGTTATATCTTTCCTCCTTGGTGAAGGTTTTAGATCCTTTGCTTCCGTTCTGTATTTTAAGGAAATTTTGCTCTCTTTGATATTTCAGGTATCCTAATCTTGAAGCCTTTGCTGTAGATGTCAGGCTTGTGTTTGACAACTGTGAAACATTTAATGAAGATGATTCTGACATAGGCCGGGCTGGCCACAACATGAGGAAACATTTTGAAAAAAAATGGACAGAGATTTTCAAAGTGAGCTGAAGTGATCACAGTCCAACATGTTTTCTTTTATTAAATGAGGATAAATGAGACCAGCAATGTGAACTGTATTTACATTAAAGTACAAGGCACATGCATAACTAATGACTGTTTTATTTTTCCTTAAAGTATCACTGGGGAGTGGTACTAATTCCTAAGGCTTCACTCCTACAGCAACCATAGCCCTTGGTTCTTGGTTTGTGTGTTTTATCAAACTATTTTAGGTAGAACAGGGAAGCACACCCAAAGAATTTAAACATAAGGGGTGTAATAGTGCAATAGCAATTTAAAATATATCAAAACGCACTGAATATTCAACCACCAGAGCTCTACTTGGGGAAAAATGTTCTCTTTTCCCTTTCAATAAATATCTATTTTTCATTTTTTTTACTTTGTAGTTTATTTTTTAGTAAATGTATTTAATTTTATGAATTATTTATGATTAAATAGCATCCAGACTCTTCGTTTTCTGTGAAAAGGAAGAATTAGAAAATAAAATTGCTTTAAATCTTGAAAATACAACAAGGAATGTTTTAAAATATAAAACAAAGCCAAGTAAAACTGTTTACACTGATGTGCTGTAAAAAGCACGAAAAATTAAACTTTACTGTAGAGTTACAAGTACATTTATATATATGTTGCTGCATCACTTGTGTAGTTAAATTGTATTTCAAGACAGTGAAGAAAATGAGACATATGTATATACTGTTCATTATTGTTTATATTAAGTCTTGTTTTAAATATGTATGATGTGTACATATTGTTTGCAGACATTATTGTTTATGCCTTAGAAGGACTGTAGCATTTTATTTTAGTTTTAAGGTAATTATAGATATATGGCTTGTACAGTAATTATCCTCTACCAACACTGTGGAGTCTCCTTAATCTTTGTAGTGCCTGCCTTTAAAACAGGGTGTAGGGGATATTAGTTTTCCATTTTTCTATTTTGTTATATAATTTCAAGCCACCAGGGCCTCAGATTCAAGTATAATCATTTGTATCCATGTGGAATAAAATTGTGACAATTTCCTACGCACACAGTATTTTTTCATAAAAACATTTCCCTCCATTTGCCTTGCCACAGAAATAACAAAAAGACATTTGTAACCACTGTGTTTTATCTACTGTGTGTTGTGGTGGCCTGTTGGAGGCAAATAGATCAGAATTTTTTTTGTACCTATGTAAGAGTACTTGAAGTTTCATTTAAAACAAAACGTTGTGGAAAAGGTAGCATTCTCTTTTTTTTAGGAGTGTTATTTTTCACTAGTATGTGTGGCACGGATACAATAAAAGACTGTTTTGCAAACCAGTTTTTTTTCTTGGTTATTTTAATTCCCTATACATTATAGTAATTTTTTTAAATAAATAAATAAAATGCTGCTAATTAGCAGCGAGATCTCCCCCACCCCACCTCAGGCAGTTGTGAATAGGAGATAGTAAGGAAAGGATCTGGAAAGAGCTAAGCTAAAATGGCTTTTGATTGTGGTACCCGTTCTGTGAAGTTATGCCAAAGGACATTCAGGCTTGTCTGAAATAACAATGTTGGCTAATGGAAGCCCAATACTAATTGGAATTACTCAGTTATGTGAGTGCTACAGCAGGACTAAACCAAAGGCCTCGTGATTCAAAAGGCTCAGAAACTTTATAGGAACATCTTGATAGGCACAGTCATTTTCTGCACAAACCCGTATGTGTACATCCATTATATTATATAGCGCCTCCTGGTCTATGCTGCAGATCTGAGGCTCATTCTTACATGTTGTACAATCCTACACATGTCTACTCAGAAGTAAGCTCTACTGAATTTTGGGGACATTATCCCAGTTAGTAGGATTGGTGAACTTGTGGCCCTTTGAAAGTTTCTAGATTACAATAACCATAATTTTCACTGAGAGGAGCTGGAGTTCAACAATGTCTGAAGGACCATGGGTTCCCCATCCTGGGTGTGTAGGATTGTGTTCCTACTAAACCAAGTGCAAGGGCTGCCACACTTGTATAATGGTATTTCACTAGTAAAATGTCAAAGATAATTCACCTTTACTGGCAAAAGTTTTTATAGCATCAAAATCAGAAAGCTTTCAGTGGTGCCCAAGCTCTAATACTACTAATGCAATGGTTTTTGTTGTTCCAAGGAAATCTCATAGTGATTAAAATTTTTCTTACAAGGCTTTTTAGAGACTCTTTAGATATGTAGCAGTAGAATAGCTTTATTTCTGTGTTGTATTGCCTAATACATGTGACTGGAGAGTGGATAATTAGTTTCAGTAAATTATTCAGAAATATTTAATTCTACTTTATCCAAATTAGAAATCAGTCTTTTATCTCTAGCATACAAAGGCTTACAAGAAGATTTGTTCTACTTGACTTACTGATATTTATGGCCAAGTTCCGTACTAGAAAAATGTAATGAGTGCTTCTGAAAAGTGTAAAGTTGTTAATAGAAAGAAAAAAGTTATTATTTTTTTAATATCAGTTTTTAAAATTCACTTTTGCCATTTCATCTGGCAGAGGAGTAGTAGAACAGTAATAATTGGGTATTAGCAGCCACAAAACAAATTTTGATTATAGAAGCACAGAGGCAATTAACAATTGCAAATCCACCTAAGTAGTCGCTGGGACTAGATCTCAGGGATCCCACTCCAGAGAGCAGATCCTAAGTCATATATATCCACAAAGGTAACCATATCCTTTGAGGTCACCAATAGGTCCATAAGAAAAGAAGGGAAACTGCTGGCTCTGGCCAAGAGCCTGCCTAGTCCAGCATCCTATCCAGATGCTTATGAGAAGCCTGCAAGCAGAATCTGACTGCAACTTGTGATTCCAACAAGTATTCAGAAGCAGACTCTTCTAGCAGTGGAAAAAGAATATAGCCATCCTTATGACTAGTAGCCACTGAGAACCTTTCCCTGCATGAATTTCTCTAAACTTCTAAAGTTGGTGGCCATCACTTGTGGGAGAAAATCCCATAGTTTATGCACTGTGAAGAAGGACTTTTGTGTGTCCCAAATCTTCCTATATTCAGCTTCATTTGATTGTCCCAAGTTCTAGTATTTGTAGGAAACTGTACAAAAAAAAAAGACTATCAAGTGGATTTCATGCCTTCTACCCATACTGCAGCATAAGCTCTTGCTGTGAAAACAATTCACCTTGTTTTCTGACTTTTTTAAACATGCACACATTAAACTTAAATAGATAAGTGCATCACTTTGCAATATACATAACTTATATATTCACAAATGTGTACAGATGCCTTTTCCTTTTCCCTGTTTCTGAAGCATATGTTGCCAAAGGCAGTCAATATGTACTAAGATTGCAATTCTTACTATATATGGTTCTAATGCTTTCACAATTGTTTGTTTTTAATTATTACTTTTTCTATAGCTGTTCTTATTTTTTATCTGTAAGCTGCTTTGAATCCCTATCAGGGAGAAAGGTGAGGTATAAGAAGAAGAAGAAGAAGAAGAAGAAGAAGAAGAAGAAGAAGAAGAAGAAGAAGAAGAAGTAGTAGTAGTAAATGCCACTGAACCCAGACGCATGAGTAGGATTCAGACTTTATCTACTCCCTATAGTGAATTTTAAAACAATTGAATGCATCACTCATTGCTTTTCATTTTGCATAGAAATGAGTTATTTCTTTTGTTACCTGTGTATTTTATCTCTGCTTCTGTAGCTTCTTTGTCAAACTGGGGAGAACCATCTTGATTCAACTACCCATTTTTTACCCACCTAAATCCTCATTTTAAAAGTAACTTTAAAATTGAAATTCCTTTCATTTTCCTCCCTCCCCCCTTGAAGTTTCCTTTACTTATAACTAAACTGTCCCTGCCTGAGTGAAGGAAAGAGATACGATGTTAAGTTTTTATTGAAATCTGAAATCTCTCTATATATTTATCTCAACATTTTGGTGTGTCTAAGTGGTGTATTGAAGACCCAATATAGTAAAACTAACAATAAGTTAATACTTTTCAATCAGAATTCAACTGAAAAGCCTAATAGGTTATAAAAGTAAATGCCGAAAGTTCAACAGTGGGGCCTGTCTAACCTCAGCTGGAAGGGAATTCCACAAAATTGGACCCACATTTCATGGATGTGGTGACTAACCACAGTGACTAAAAGCGACTTCCCTGAAAATCTCAGTGATTGAGGGATACAAGGGATCATGTAGTCCCCAGGGTATGCAGGAGGGCCTTGTAAATTAATACAGGAATCTTGGACCTGGTTCAGTAGCATATGGGCAAGCTATTGAGCACTGGAGATATGTGCTGGCATTATGCTATAGTCTATCCCCATCAACAGTCTAGCTGCAGTGTTTTGTACTAGCTGGACCCACCCAAGGATAGCCCCACAAAGAGTGCATTGTAATAATCAAGACCATTCCTGCCCAAGAATGGCTATAGGTGGCATACCAGCTGTAGTTGGTAAAAGGGACATTGAGGCTATCTGAACTCCCAAGAACAAAGATGGATCCAAGAGAAACCTCAGACCCTGAACCTGTACAACCCCATTCAGAATTGGCCAGTGTCTTGGACATGGGACCCAACAAACCCACATTGGAGAACTTATAAAGAAAACTAGTGAAAAGGCTTGAACCACAAATTCCCATGACATTCTGTCACTCAGTATGAGCAATACTGAATAAATGTTAACTTGGCAAAACCATCATACTTAATCAACTGATATTTACACCACTGTCAAGCATAATAATTTATTATTAGTGAATATAAATAACTTTAGAAATGTATCGAAAACGTTGCTGTGATATAAAATACATTTATATTGCCATAAAGATGATATATTTATTCTACTGCATCAGCAGAGCCCAGATAAATAAAACAGCTGAAAACAAAGAAGGAAGCACTAGTACTCAAACTGACCTGATACAGAGGGTATATTGTAAAGTATCATGTTTGCATCTGTGTGGAGGTCAGTGAAAGTACCGTAATACATTTTAAAGCAGCCTTATCAGTTTACGAAATTAATATTGGGCTTTGGTCCACGTAAGCTCATGCCATAATAAATATTAAATACAGTGGTACCTCGGGTTAAGTACTTAATTTGTTCCGGAGGTCCGTTCTTATCCTGAAACTGTTCTTAACCTGAAGCACCACTTTAGCTAATGGGGCCTCCCGCTGCTGCCGCGCGATTTCTGTTCTTATCCTGAAACAAAGTTCTTAACCCAAGGTATTATTTCTGGGTTAGTGGAGTCTGTAACCTGAAGCGTATGTAACCCGAGGTACCACTGTATTGAAGGAGCTACAAGACTTTTGGTTGTTTTTCTGCAAAAATATAATAAACCTGTTCCTCTGGAAGTTGTTTTGAAATATATCACTTACATGGCACTCTGCCTGAAAGTGACACCACAGGCACCCAGGCAACTGCTTATTGTAGTTGTTTACATACATTGAGGGAACAAAACTTGTACTTGCAGCTCATGAAGTCTGCACAGCTTACTATTGCAAGGTATTGGAAGACTCTAAATGCAGACTTGTTTGGGATCTGGATCTTACAACTCTGGAACTTAATGGACAAACTTAGAACCCATGTACTAGAGTTGAACAGGCAAGAAAATCACTTATTTTTTAATCAACATGGCATGGTTTCATTACAAGTGTAACACTGACAGAATGTGGTTATAGGCCTCTGAGGTCCCGTGGCAATTTCTGGAATGATACCTTGGTTTAAAAACTTAAAATGATTTAAAAGTTAAATGTAATTAAATTTTTGGTGCTTCTTGGGGGGATTGGGGGGGGGAACAGCTGTGTATGAATAACTTTATGACTGGTGTATATTACAAATGGTGTGGGGGGGGAACAAGGACAGACAAAAGGAAACACTACTTCACAGCACAGTTAAATGCCAACTTACATGGCTTTAAAAAGAGGATTAGAAAAATTCATGGACATGAGGCAATTGCTACTAGTCATAATCACTATGTACTATTCTCCAGGATCATATCTCAGTACCAGTTTGGGGAACTTTAGTGTGATAGTGCCACTGCTCTACTTCCTGCTTGGGAGCCTTCCCTAAACATCTGTTCCACCACTGTGGGGAATGGAGATGCTAAGGCTCTTCTCCTGTTCTTAATCTAATCAGATCCTAAGCAGCCATTTCTTTTTGTGTAACAATTATGCCAAGCCAAAAGAGCAACCCATCTAACAAAAACACATATTATCACCTCCGACGTTGACTTTAGTTTGCTTATTATTCTGTACTCAGAACAGCAATAATAATAATAATAATAATAATAATAATAATAATAATAATAATAATAATAAACCTTTATTGTCACTACAACACCTGTGTGCAGTGAAATTAAACGACCCCCCCCCCCATACACTCAGTCTTGTTTGCGCTCTGTGTGCTTGTCGGAAGTCAATTGCACCACAATTGCAAGACGCTGGGCAAGCTGGATAAAAGGCTTGAGAGGTATATAGAAAATCGAGTATAGCGGTATGATAGCAACTAGCAAGCTGCATGATGCAATGCATGGTTTTCGATCACACCTGTAGTCAGATCAAACGTGATTGCTCCCCTCCCTATGTACGCATATGGAAAACAACATGGCCATGTTATCATGTGAAAAATATTGTCCTATATTATCCGGAGATGACAAACCTCCGGCAGGCTGCGCCCTAATTGGGCAGGAAGTTGACAAGGAATGCAATATTTGGCATGTGCGTTAGACTGGAAGACCTTGCATCCTTCTCTCCACAACCCGGGACCCCCAGCAGCAGGCGTGAAATGGCGAGGTGGGGGCCGGAGAGAGCAAGGAAGGCGACAGCCTGAGGGGAAAAAAATGCTATTCGACCAACGCCCTCCTTGGCCGCGTTGAAAAGGAGGCAGCGGTGACATCACCGCGCTCGCCAACTCTCTCTCCCCCCCCCCCCCAATCCTCAGTTTCCGCCTTCCAGTTGGAGGCGTGTCACGAGGCCACAGGTGAGCCGGCGTTCCAGACACGGAGGCGGCGGGGGCGTGGAATTCCCCCTGCGTCGCGCGAGCACGTGACCTTCGCGGGGCCACAGTGTTGTTGTTGTGCTCCGTCAGCTACAAGCTCGCGCAGGCTGCAAGAGGAAGACGCGGAGCCCTCGGCGCAGGCGCAAGACAAGAGGTAAGGAAAATGGGAGAGCGGGCGGGAGAAGAGAGCGGGGCAACTTCCAACCGCCGCCACCGAACGCTCAAGTTTGAAAAGGCGGGCAGGCGGGCGGGTGGCTGCGCGCGCGGCGTAATGACGGGGAGCAGCGGGGTGTGTGTGGGGGGGAGAAGCCTGGCGTCGTTTGCGCAGGCGTCGCCTCTTTGATTCCCCTCGGAGCTGTTAGGGGGCGTTAGGCAGGCGTCGCTTCACTCTCGTCTTCTACGCCCCCCACTGCCTGGGAGAGGGGGAGACGGAGGTTTGCGCCTCAGAGTCTCGGGGACGGGGCTCCTCTCAAACGGATGGCTATTTTGAGCCCTCTCAAAGCCTGGCCAGTCAGGCTCCAGGTGTTGGGTTTTTTTGGAGGGGGGTGCGCGGTAATGTTTCTATTGGGGTCGCGCCGCTGACTGATACATATACTGAATATAAAGAAGTTGATTTGAGTATCAGCGCGCGTCACAGGTGCTCAAGGTTGGTGAGAACAAATAGCCAGTTCGCATAAAGCACGCTTGTTAAGGAGCTCAAAATGTAGAATGGAAAACACCCCGCATATTCCTGAAATGAGGACACTAGTAACGCTTTACCACAACGGCACAAAGTTTTGTCGCTTGAGATTGTGACAAGTGGAAATCATAGGCTGCAGTCCTGGCCCCACTTATTCCCACGGAAATTCAGTAGGATTTCCTTCTGAGTAGATAGGGTTAGGATTTGGCTGTAAAAAAGTTGCGCCTCAGCACTTAAAACCCAGACAGCAGGTTGAGGGGGAGCAGTCAGTCTTCCCCCACTGTGGTGGGATGTGTATTTCTGCTTGAATTGTAATTTATTTCTAAATTTGCATCCATCCATACAAACTATCATATGCACAATATATGGAACTCAGTACTATCTTTTTGTCTTTTTCTCTCTGTGGTATATGGAAATAATCTTACAAAGTTACCTTTAATGTAAGGTTACCGGGACAGTCCCCAGATTTACAAATCAGCCCTTGACAAAATCCTATCATCCCTACTGAAGTTGAAGAGTGTCCCTGAATTCATTGAAAAAATCTTACTGGTAACCTTACTTAAATGTGTTTCAGGGTCTTATCATATATTCCTTACAGTTACAGAAATGGTTTTCTGTTTTGTAATAGTAATTTCAAAGCACATGGCTCCTGTAACATAACGGAGGAGGAGAGAGGCTTAGGCAGTGCAAACCTAAGTATGTTTACACAACAGTTAAGTTCTCAGAGTTCCATTTCATTTACCTCCTAGGCTAGCAAGTTTTCTTAGCTTCAAGACTTACTTTGTCAACATTCATAGGACTGGGCTTAAAAAACAACTTTAGTCACAGGTAAAGTTCTTTAAATGGTAGGTAGATGTAAATGATTCCATATGGATAATAGCTGAAACAGTCAGTATTCATAATCAGGTGGTCTGATAAGTACTCATCAGAGTTTGGTATTCTGGTTTTCAAGTTTGATCGGTATTACTGTGCCATCTAAATAATTGATGATAAATGACTGTACAATTTCATCAGACATACAAGACGTGTGGAACACATGCTGAGTATATGTACAACTGGGTAAGGTACATGAGCCATAATTTGTTTTGAATGTTTATGCTATTTTTATTATTCCAGCAAGGCTTCTGTGACTAACATACCAGAAGAATCCAAGCAAATATTTAAGAATTATTTAAGAAGTGTGTGTACTCCAGCTGCTTAGAGGATTCCATTTATTGTCACAGGTATTGAAGATTAAAGCTGTTCTTTTTGTGCTACTGTTCATTATTTTAGACTCTTTTAAAATAAAAATTGTAGAATTGTGTACAGCCATAACTTCAATTCTACTTGCAGCATTCCTGTAAAGTGGCTCAATATTATTCCCACTTCTACAAATACAGAACTGAGAGAAGACCTAGTTATTTTTAGACAGTACCATTTAGGAATGTAAGTGGGAGGGACTCACCTGATTAAACACTCTTTCATACAAAAAAAGGGGCAGGGGGGACTAGTATGTGAGGAAGAAGGCTGGGTAGGAAAGAATCCTTTTCCCTTGAGTCTAGGTTTTTATGTGGAAGGATTTTGGTGTGGCTGCAGCATTTAATCATGGCACATCTCACTCAGAATGAGAAATTGGCTTGAGGAAGAACAGTTCAGCTTCTGCCAAAAACTATATTATTCATGTTACTGTCTGTTATGGTTGAATTTAATGTAAATAAACATGTCCTTAATGAAGTCTTTAATTACATAATTCCACACTGTTTCAGTGTAAAGGCAATTTATTTTGATGGAGACAAAATTACAGAAAATGGGGGGAGGGGTGGACACAGTCGTTAATTATCATTTCCAGGCTAAAAAATAAATAGTCAATACTGATCATATTCACATGCCTAATATGTGTTCCTGACCACAAACATGCAGACGGCTGCAATTTCTGCTCCTTTGTCTGCTTAGAGTGGAATTTTCTGCTATCCCTACATGATACAAAATGAATGAGGAGGAAGGCAAGCAAATTCAGTTACCAGCTCTTGAAATTTCATACTCTCAGCAATACGATCTGATCTAGGCAGGTAGTACAAATGCATAACCCAGCAGCCCTTAGATCAGTGTTTCCCAAACTTGGGTCTCCAGCTGTTTTTTTAAAGTTCAATTCCCATCATCCCTGATCACTAGTACTGCTAGCTAGGAATGATGGTGGTTGTAGTCCAAAAAAGCTGGAGACCCAAGTTTGGGAGACACTGCCTTAGATAGATCCAAAGTGTGCTTTCCTTCTGTTCTGTAATCTCATGGCAACTGGAAGTTGGAGCTGAATGTTTTTTTCCTGGAGGGGAAAGTAAGTTGCTATCAGCTGCTCCTTCTCTGCTTGATAAATGGGACCCAGCTGGTCTTCCTTTTGCTGTGGTGTTCCTCCTTGGAGGCAGGTGGTATCAGCGGCCCATGGATAGGGCAGGAGTGAGTTTCTTTTCTGCACTGCAGTCCCAAGAACAAGGGTGTCTTTGCAAATAAATATTCTGCATTGGTGACAGTGTCTACATTTAGGAAATACGATTTATGCTGTGCGCCTTTTGGAGTCACATCTTCAAGATTCCTTGGGCTGTAAAATACAATTTTTAAAGTGGTTTGTATCTTCATCTTTTTGATTTTTTTGTGGTAAAGATAAATATTTACCTTCTAATCATAATATCTGATAATAAAGAGGAACATAATCTAGACATTTATGAATGCTTATAATTTTTTCTTCTTTATTTCAGGTCACTTTATATGACCAAATGGTGAAGTTAATTTGCACCTTGACAGATCATAGTGATGATGTCAACTACTGTGCCTTCTCTTCTTCTTATTTGGCAACATGTTCCCTGGATAAATCTATCCGTCTGTATTCTTTAAGTAGTTTTGATGAACTTCCTTACTCACCACTAAGAGGCCACACATATGCTGTTCACTGCTGCTGCTTCTCTCCTTTTGGAAACCTTTTAGCTTCATGTTCTACGGACGGCAACACAGTTCTGTGGGAAACTCAGAATGGACTGAAACTGGCAGTGCTGGAGCACCCCTGTAGGCATCCTGTAAGAATTTGTCGATTTTCCCCTAATTCCACGTACTTGGTTTCAGGAGCCGCTGATGGAAGTGTAAATCTTTGGAATGTTCAGTCTTTTAAAGTATACCGGTGAGTACGTCAGGCCCCAGTAACTAGAAAAGGAGTAGCTAACCTGTGGCCTTCCAGATGTTGCTGGACTACAACTCTTTTCAGCCACAGCCTGCTTAGGTAATAGTTAGGGATGATGCACACTGTAGTCCAACAACATCTGGAGGGTCAGAGTTGAGTCACCTCTGAACTTGACAGACATCACACAAATTTTACATTCTTAAAGTACTTTTAGATTCTTCTCTGTCTTTGGAGGAAGCTATTAGCCTGTATTCTACAGTAGTAAAGATGAAGTCGGTATAATTTCTGTTAATAAAAATGGTGATAACTTACTTTCCTTAAATAGCAATTTAGATATCCTGAACCGGAACAATTACAATAAGCATCCCATTGTGTTTATTGATGAGACACTGAAATTCACAGAGCAACAGGTTTTTTGTTTTTTGTGAGGGCTAGCAGAGCCAGAACTTGGGAAAGTGTTTCTAATTTTTAGCACCAGTTTGATGTAGTTATTATTAAAATATTAGGTGTAAGTTCTGTATAAATCAAAAAACCATCTCGGATTCCTTGGTCTTCCCCTCAGCTGCTTTCATGCTATACTGTTTTGTAGTTTGTTTCTAAATCCACAAGTCTCAGTACCTTCTGGTGCTTATGGGTCCCATTAAAATATAAATTGCTAGAAATTCTGCATTTTGGAATAATGCATTTATGTAGTTGGCATTTAGCTTGAATCTATTTTTATTACGCAATTAATATATTAAAGAATGATCAGCTTTCTTCTATAGCTCATGTGATTCAGTGATCTTGTTTAGATATAATGATAAACCTTGGTTCAGCATTATGAGAACAAACCACAGTAAGCCTCACACTTGCATGCTTCCTCCTTCTCTTCTGATGCATGTCCAAATAAGAATTAGGAAGTTTTCCCTTTTGTTTAGATTAACCACAACTTGCTATGTTACCTGACTCCTTAGTTAGTCTTAGGTATGATTTCTTGAATGAGGACAATTTCAAACCATAGTTTATAAAGTTCGCTTGTCTCATTTAGCTGTAGCCAGGATTAAACAGCATGTTAAACAGACAACATGCTAAATTGTTTGATTTAAAACTGAAGTTGAAGCTTCCAAAGTCCTTCCAGCTGTACCTGAGGAGGAGAGAAGAAAGGTGAAGCAAGCTCAAGGCTAAGTGAAGCTCATTCTTGTAATACTAAATCATAGTTTAATGTTGCAGCTAAACACAGCTATACCCTGCTGCAAGTAAATAGACAACAGGCAGGTCTTGATATTTTGTAGTTAGATGATTTATCTGTGCCTTTGTAGGTGCATGAGTTGCCAGCAAAATTGCTTTGCATTAGATTGTTTATATTCTCCTTTTCAGAATTGGTTTAATTCATGCTTATCTTACTTTATCAGGCTTGTAATATTTCATGTGATTCGCACTTCCGAAGTTCATGATCCTTTATTCTTGTCTTTCAGATCTGGCAGTGTTAAAGATGGCTCTTTGGTAGCCTGTGCATTTGCTCCTGATGCAAGTTTCTTTGTGACTGGATCATCATGTGGAGATTTAACTGTTTGGGATGAGACAATGAAGTGCTTGTATAATGAGAAAGCTCATGATCTTGGAGTCACCTGCTGTGACTTTTCTTCAAAGCTGGCTTCTGGTTAGTTAACTTGATATTTAAATACATCCTTTTAATATATTTTTTCTTCTCCAGCCCTACCTCTCATGCAAATTGGTTTTGCCATCGAGGCCTGTGGTATTGATGCTTCAGAGTGTTCCCCTTTCTCTTCAGTTCCCCTTTTGCTAGGCATGATAATGGGGGTAGGCAGGAGATGTCTGGGAAGCTCTGGAGAACTGGACCATGTGTGAAAGAATGTGATAAGAAGAATTATTATAAGAATTTATGGAATTTCTCATAGTGCTCAAGTTTAGTGTCATCTATCTCAACATTAACGTTGCAGTCGTCTGGTTCCTGGGAGAGCATCCCAGAAGCCAACAAATCAATTGGATTTCTCTGTGTCTCTGAGGCTGGAGAGAGATGTCTCCCACCAAAGAGGGAGATCTAACACAGCATGTCTCCTCTGTGAGAATTCAGAAAGTTCATTCAATTCCTATTTGGTGTTGCATCTTAGACTTCGGGGAGAGTAGGGATGTGAAGAGGAGGCATTTTGAGGGCATGTCAGAAGAACTCTCTTGCTCCCCCAACACGCTCCTGGAACGAGGGACAAATTATACCAGCTCTGTAGCTGGCACAGTTTAGATTCCAGTGAGAAGGGAATTGCTTTAAGGGGGCGGCTGAGAAACAGAATAAAAAAGGGGGGAATACTGCCGCCACTCTTTCTGCCCTACTGGCATGAGCCCAACATGGCATAGGAAAGGAGATTCATCATATTCTGTTCTCCCCGCAACCCCATGTTAGATTGCTCTCCCTGATTGCAGTCTTATGTAGGCATGCTTGGGAGTAAGGCCCACTGAACTTACTTCTGAGAGGTGTGTGTTTGTGTTGCAAAGCTGCAACATTGTATACTAGTATATTGAGATTAAATGACACAAGAGTACAGAAGCTGCATCTCCTGACACTGGAACCTTTTGTGAACCTTTGTGGTATTAATAACATATTGAAATTCATGATTGCTAGAACCTTTCCTTTATTTTTTATTTTTTTGAAACACTCTTCTGTGGAAGAATGCCATCTGCCATATTTAAAAAAATGCTGCAAGCTGTAGTGCCCTGATAGAACTTGAAGTTAATGCAGGAATAAGTTGACTTGAATCTTGCTTGGTCTGTTTTGTTTTTTAGTTGGAATTTTCACCAATGTGTTTTATAATTACAAATACTTATTTTAGCCATAACTTACCTGTATTAAGTGATCCTGAATATACTCATGTTTAAGACTATAGTAAGTGTCATTCTGGGGTTTGGGCAATGTGAGGGGTAGCACAGAGGATTAGGTTAATAAATCAAAGAACCTAGGAAAAGAGAGAGAGAAGAATTCAGAGATTTACCTATACAAGAGAACAGGCATAGGCAAACTTGGCCCTCCAGACATTTTGAGACTACAATTCCCATCATCCCTGACTACTGGTCCTGTTAGCTAGGGATGATGGGAGTTGTAGTCCCAAAAAACATCTGGAGGGCCGAGTTTACCTATGCCTGCTAGAGAGGGTGGGTGATGGAGAAACAATTCAAGTGTTCATTGTGAGCCAGGGTTTCAGGGATTAGAGTGGATACCAACCTTCTTGGGGCTTTTTTTAAATAAACATAACAGGTACTGTACCCAGTCTGTACACAAAAAAGTATGGTGCAATCTGGATTCTCCGTGAATACTCCTTAATACTCAGTGTAATACTTAATACTCAGTGTAAAGTTTAGTTGTGTGTACCCTTTTAGAAGCCTTACAAAAACAAACACTGAGATGAGGCATTGGCATAGAAGAGTGTGGATGTAAGGAAGAGAGGGGCTGCCTCTGGTTACAACATCCTGGAAATCTTAAAGGTTCTGTTTCCTGTAGTGGGTGCTACGTAGAACAAAGAAATAGAAAATCATAAACTCTAGGATGTTTAAGATACTTTAAGGTGAATTCCTTAATCTCCCATCTGATTTGAACCTTGAGAACGCTTCATTAGTTTCTACTTCAATATTCATACTATTACTGTTTAAAAATGTTGGCAGTTTATCATGGGATCTAACATAGAAATTGAACTTACTACAAGTGAAGTTTGCATATATCCTGTTTTAGATCATATTGAAATGGTGGTAAATTGGTGTAAAGTGGACCCTGTCTAGATTACACCCCCTCCTCCTTCTTGTTGGGAAGACTAGAGGCAGTGCTTTTATATAGCAATGAAATGAATCTGCCTGTTCTCAAGGCATTGGATCAGGCTGCTGCCTGACCCAGCTCTGAGCAACTACTTTTGTGTGTGATGCATAAATGGTGAGGAAAGGAATAAGCCTCCGCTCATCATGTGTTGTAGTCCTAATGCAAATTGCTCCCCTCACCCAGGATTAAATAAAAGTATTATTCTATCTAGTTTGGCCCTCAGTCTCATTGCATCTGCGGGATATACTTCCAGGTAGTTTGCATCAGATTTCAGCTTTGATATTCTGTTATTTTACAAAGGATTGCTTTTGTCATTGTGTAAAGTTTTATAGTTGTTCTTACAATCTAAAATAATGCTAATAGAATTGTTGGCATATTTACCAGTTATTAATTTCATAAATGCAGTGGTTATCAATGTGTTAAAAACATATAAGGTGTTATTCAAGTAAATAAATGCACAAGCGGAATGACATCTGCTTGTGCAATGGGACTTCCCCCTCTTCCCTGCATGCACACTGTGTACCACCCTCAAATCTGCTCCAGAGAGTTGGAAACCCCAGAACATATCCAGACCCACTAGTGTTCCTATTTTCCAGGAACAGTCCCGGATTTACATGTCCTGCTTTTCCTTAGGATATCCCTATTTTCATCAGAGAAATGCTTGTGGGTATAGAGTTATGTGACCCCCAAGCCAAGCAGATAAGTAACTATGCAATCTTTAGAAGACATCTGAAGACCCCTCTGTATAGAGAAGTTTTTTTTTTAAAGTTTAATGTATTATTATGTTTTTATATATGTTGGAAGCTGCCCAGAGTGGCTGGAGCAACCCAGTCAGATGGGTGGGATACAATAATAATAATAATAATAATAATAATAATAATAATAATAATAATAATAATAATAATAATAATAATAATCAGGGAAATGTTGGAGGGTATGCATATCTAGGGAGAGGAGAAGGGGGGAAGTTCTATGGCGTGAGTGGAAGTTGCGCAAAATGCTACTTAGTATACAACTCACAAAACTGAACTTGTATTTAAACTTTTGATTCAAAGTAATACAAAGATAATTCTTTTATATTATTTTCAATTTAGACAGTTTCCCCATAGTATTTAAATTATATTAAGTACATATTCTACCCAACTATCTTTCCTAGAAGAGGAATATTTTTATTGCTTTAAAATACTATTTGGGAAGCTATAGTAAGTCTGCAATTGTAATGGCAGTGCAAATCCTGCTCTGCTACTGAAGAGGGAGGCCATTCAACAGAAAGGCATTTATGCTACATGATGCCCCCCATTTCACCCACAGAAAGCTCTGCAGGCTTAGATATACTACCATCAGGTTTCTGGTGGAGTGGGGGCAGCCTTGGATCTGTGCGATCCAGAGCCCACTGGCATGCATATGATTGGCATGAAACCATGGTACACCTCTAGAACTGATGTAGTTTATTTCCTTCCCATTGGTACCATATCCATTTGACTGCTTTGTAAGTCAGTTATATTCTCTTTATCATGTTTCATTATATTTGTTTGAAGACTTGTGTTGTAAATATCTGATTTATTATTTTTATTGTAGCTAAGAATCCCTGTATAATAATAGACAGATTTATTTGAGACAATTTTCTCTTGGATCTCCATTTTCTGTTGATAGGAATTTCTTGCTTTTTGCTTGACGTGTATACAGTCATTATATATATTTTTGCCTTTGATTTTGACAGTGATGCACTCACTAGAGATGTGTTTTTCTCACCTTTTGGGAAAACTACTAAAAGCTATTCTTCATTTTTCCATCTTGCCAGCTACAGCAAATCTTCTCCTTTCCCTGCAGTTGTTTACTAATTGGCTTTTTAGAATTTAATGTGTTCTATAAATAACTCTTTCTTCTTTTCATGTCAAATTTGTTGTGGTTCACTTGTGAAATCCTGTTTTGTTTATGGTCAAATATCCTCTGAAAAAATCAGAAGTGAAGAAAGGGTGGGTTGCAAATTGATTCCAGAAGTGACAAGAAAATCTGCAGAATAGGGCTAGTCACAGCAATTTGAGTACTGATAATGAAAAGTGTGCATAATATAGCCTAAGCATCCCAGTTTTAGCTGCTTTCTAATTTGTTTTGAAGCTAAGAGTTATTTCCCATGGGGGATTACTGGAATGAAGTCTGTTTGTATTACAGACTTTCTGAGGAATATTTAAAAATAAACAGTAATCTCTCTCTAGTTGCAACTCTGTACAAATTCCTGGGACATTTTAACCTACAGAGGTGATTCCCATCCCACCACACTGAAACTACTGAGTGGTACCCAACTAAGTTTTACTCAGAGGAGGATCATTGAAATTAATGAACGTGACTAAGAAAGTCTGTTAATTTCAACAGGTCTACTCCAAATCAACCTTAGTTGAATGCCACTCATTGTGTGCTCCAGACCTATTTTTCTACAGTAGCTATAGGGCTATTGCAATAACCCTTTGCTGTTAGGTAGCTCTGCTTTCCTTCCAGGCAATCCTCCCAGTTGATGGCAGTCCTCAGTTGCACTGGTCTCTGTAACTTCAAATTCTCAGAAACTGTTCAGGAATCATGCATATATGGAAACAAGCCTCATTAAAACCAGAAGTTATTTCTAAGTGACAATGGTTAGGATTGGGGTGAAGGACATCTACTTGTTCCTTACCATGTAGTATGTCCATTTGTGTGCAATGTTAATAGTGTATGTGTGGAGGCTGGGAAGTTATATGGGTGAAGTTTCTGAAGATATGCTGAACCCACATGATTATGGGCAAGCAGTTGGTATGTCTTGAGATGGGCACAACAAAGGAACTCTCCATATTCTCCATACAGATTTTGCATATTCATATACAATTCATATACAATTATTCATATACAATTTGCATATTCATATACAATTTTCTAAGAGCATCCTAAAGCAGACTTTAGGATCATAGTAATGGTACATATATACAGAAGTTTTAGGACATATTTTTTATCAATACCTAGGAAACATTTTAAAGAAATTCTAATTGTGTGTGTCCAATTTACATGTAGACATTAATTTTTTAAAATATGAAATCTTGCTTGCTTTGTTATGTTTCTAATACATTTTTTTAAAAAATATTTTTAATCAGGTAATAAGCAAGATGTTAACTATTTCCTAATGGCATCTTCTGGTCAGGACAGCACAATTAAGATATGGCTTATTTCACTCGCTGATCATACAGGTATGTATAATAATAATAATAATAATAATCTTCTTACACTAAATTGCTAGCTTTCATACTGTTTTGCTTTTAAATTGGTTTCTGCTCAAACAGTAAGAAACATTCAGTTAACAAAAAACATCAGTTTAACATGCTGTGTTATGGGATTTCCATGTTCACTCAAGCACCAAAATGCTGGGAAATTACTGCTATTAAGGGCCATGCCATTAGGCAACATTGATATGGTATGGTATCCTGTGGTTAGTTCTAGCTTCACCACAGACTTGCATCTCAGTAGCTGACCTGAGTTACAGATTTGTCTGTCTGAGTGGAATAGATGCATGCCGTCAATGCAAATGAAGCTGCCATTCCTAGTTACAAGTATCCAACTGGAAACCACATAGAATGAGAGCATTGGAAGGGACCTTGAAGGACATCTAGTCCAACTCCCTGCTTAGTGTAGGGTAGCCACAGGTGACTTTGGCTCTGTAATTAGAGTTATGATGGAGGCTACTATACGCACAAAGCAAAAAGGAAAAAAGGGCACTTCCCAAACAGTGGAAAGTCACTTTCTAGTGAACAATGAGTGCCCTAGGAGCAATTGAAGCACTGACTGGGAGTAGTTGGATGGAACTGAAGTGTGACTCTGTGTCTGAAGCCCTGCTTCTCATTCCAGCAAGTGGAGGAGGGGCAGCCATATTATGCTCCTCTCCAGGAAACAAGCTGGCTTTGGGTTCAGTAGCTCCATTGCTTCCCCCATAATGTCCCATTTGGGGGCCTTACTGTGATTGATTACTGCCACACTTTTAGTGGGTACAGCAGGGGCCTCTATGTTGGTAGAGCCCACTCCCCAATTCATCCAGCATGGATTGCAGGTTACAATTCTGGCTGTTTACCTGGAAAAAAACCAATGCTAAGTATACATTTCCTTAAGTAAAGGGAGTTTGCTTCTACTGTATTCAACACCCTTCCACTGTAGCCACAGCGCTCAGGGCAGCTTACAGTGATATAAAGGTACAAAATAATATCATACACCGAAAGCAGTAAGAAGCAATGAAAACAGTAAAACAGGGTTAGCAGGTTAAAAACAAGGAGGTCTTTTCTAAAGCTGTGTGTAAATGCTGCACCATGTACAATGACTGATTGAGTAGCATAATAGTCATTGTTCAGTGCACGATGTCTATTCTGTTGTTTCATATTGTATGAAGATAATTTGAGTCTAAAAAGCTTTCTTCAATATGTTTTCATATATTAAAACAGCTTTTTATATGTTGCATAAACATTAGATTTATAGCATGTGTATAACCATGGTTTACGTATAAAAGCTATGCTGAAAAGCATAAATCTTGTCATAACACAGTGGAAAGCGAGGAAGTTCTTGAAGCAAAGATTTGAATGGCTTTGTGCAATATATTGAAACACATTCAGCTAAACAAAGGATTGTTTGGGTTGTTGCTAATGTAGCTTTGCAGTCTGCCCCATATATCCCATACGTTCCTGCTTTCTTTTCTTCCAGCATATTGAAATGTACTGAGCTCTGCAAATATTTGCATATTGTTAATATTCTGATAGCACAATATGATTTTCATACCATAAAACTGGGTGTCTTGTGGCTTTAAAACATGAAGCAATAAAATATTCCACAGTAATTTAGTGAACAGTGTTAGTAGTTTCTAGAATTGCAATGTGGGAGACTATTAAACTTTACTGTTTTGACACCTTTGATGTGGACTTTTACAGTGTTTTCCCCTAGAAATAAATACCTGAATATTGTATATTCGTCAGTCTTTAAACCATGGATACAGTGAAATAAATATTGTTCCAAGCAAAACCACTGTAATAGTAAAACCCAGTTGAGTGAATCTTTGTATACTCTGTGATACTGTGGAAACTTGTGAGACCTTAGTCACAAATAATGGCCTTTACAATTTGTTTAGCTACCTTTTTAATGGAAAATGTGAAGTGTTACAGGCATAATAATGCTCTCGCATGTCTTCTGGATATGTCATATTTCCTTAGGTGATGAACATGCCCCCTCTCTGTGTGTACTAACCCAGCCCTAGAGCTTGCTAATGTACCTCAGCCATTAATTCTGGAGAATTAAATAAGAGAATTTTTGTTAATGAGGAATAATTTTAGGTTCCTGCTAGCATTTTCCCTATGGTGTGGGGTTAGACTGCCAAGCCAGCACATATGCGTGCCTCTATTTGTTCCTTCTGTCCTACCTCACAGGGGTGTCAGATCCTTTTGGGTGAATGAAATCTGGTATTAAAGTTGGAATAAAAGGCTGCCCTTCTTAAAATGTACTGTTTCCTTCCTGGAGGGGAGACTTGTTGCTTGTCCAGGTATGTGGGTCAAGACACAGAACATAGCCAAGCTGTCATAATTTTAAGTAGTTTCATATTTAAAGGCTGGGTGAATGGTAGTATCAAATGACAACCTTGCCAAACTTGAATTTTAAAATTATGTTCATTTTTAAATGTATAGGCCTTGAACTGAAATGTAAATATACATTAAAAGGACACACTGCCCCAGTTCTGGCTTGTGCATTTTCCTGCGATGGACAGATTTTAGTCTCTGGGTAAGAATATTTGTTTCATTTTTATGATTCAGTTTTACATTCGTTGTGCTCTGTTTACTTGTTTTCTTAGTTTATTTGTGTCTGTAATTATAAAGAAGCTTCCTATATAATTTAAAATCCATTCCAAATTAATGAAGATGGGCCTATATATGATGTCATAATGGCTACAGTATCACTTTATGAAAATGTATGGGTCTGCATGGTGTCCCTGAGTTCATTTTAACATGTGCCACATTTTCAGGACATGCACTATTTAAAATAATGGAACTTGCCATTCTCAATGTGTAGCATTTATACTGCCCTCACAACACACAATGGGCCAATTCCCCTACACTTTTTAATAGGTTTGTAAGCTATACATATACATACAAATGCCACATTTTTTCTGGAGCTAAAGGCCACGTTTGCACGTCACACTTAAAATACGTTGTGTTGGCTGCAGCCAGTCTCAGACTCATGCGCTCCCCCCGCCCATCTGCATTTGAAAGGAGGAATTTAGAAGTGGATCCACAGTTGTGGTTAGCAGTAACTTTGGTTAATTTCAACAAGCTATCTTTGAAGTTGACTTGTTTAATATTAACCATACTGTTAACCACAGTTGGTTGCTCTGGACAACATGGCAAACCACAATGAAACAAAAGGGAAAACAAAAAGCTGCTAAACTCTCAGTCATGGGAGTGGGGAGGGCTGTGGCTCTTGCACATCATACTAAACTGAAATTTAGGGAAACGTGTATTCAGTCAAGCTTGCTGCTTGAGCTACATGGGGTGATATTTGCCTTAAGCAAATTTCTCGAGCTGTAGGTAGTGGATTCTTTAACAAATCACATCCATTCATGATGAAACATCATTCTCTATGCAGTAGTTCTGCACACAGTGGATTCCTATTATGAGACCTTCTGTAGTATATTGAGTTGCTTTTGCCAAAATTTGGAGCACAGACAGCTCTTTCACTACTCCTCTTCAACTGAGGATCAGGTCAAAGCTATCCAGAATATAAGGCTAAATGTGAAGTTGAATAGGCAAAAAAGCATTTGGGAAATGTTGTTGCTTTGTGTAGCAGAGGTGATTATGCTTTGCTGATTATTAGATACTCAGTTGCATCCTTAAGGCATTGGCATTTAGAACAGCTTGCTCCCAATACCGTTCTTATTCTACCAACCTTTTTTCATTTTCTTGAAGTTTCAAAGGAAGACAGAACTCCATATGTTAGCGTAAGGTGAAAAAACCTGAATCACTGTCTTGAATACCACAGTGAGTTCTAATATGAGTGCTAGCATTTCAGCTTACTTAGTTGGTACACGTAAAAGCTGCATATAAAACTGTTGCTTATCTCTGTTGCAAGGCAAACGTTGCTGTATTTCATTTACATTTCTCTTACATATACACAATTTAATTTATTTCTTCCTAGATCTGTGGACAAAACAGTAATGCTTTTTGAAACTGTAAGTATGTAAGATATTAATCATAATTTTGCAAGAAAAGCAATGTAGTAAAGGAATTGTGAGCTTTTTTCAGTGGTGCAGGACTTCTTGCAATTAGATGGAGGCTTTACTCTTGGAGACAAAACAGGGCATAGGGTTGGACTGTTAACATATTTTTATTATTCATTTTGAGAAGCTAAGCAAACATAATAAAATGTTTAAATTACAGTAATAGCTCACTGTCTTGTTTACATCTTAAAGTCAGCATAGTAAATGGTGCTATTGTGCACCAGCATATCAACCTCTGAAAATTATCAGTATGTAATTTCAGGTTTTTATTTCATAATTTTGTTTGAACCTGAACAATAAATATTCTAAAGGCACATCTTGTAATAATCTTGACCCAAATAAATTCAAGTGAGGCACCTGATTTTTTCATGTGCTTTCCATAGAGCTGGGCTCCCAAGTATCTTATAATCCAATCAGCACTTGGAAAGATTGAGTTGGAGAAGGAAATACCTCTTTTTTTTTTTTTACTAGTTCACATGTCACACTAAACCATAATTTTAAACTTCTACTGCCTTGCTGTGGACATAACAAGCCAGTCTTGAGTTATTGTGTTGTCTGACCCTGGGCTCATGGTTTAGAATCAAAATTGGAGAGAAACAAACAATGAGTAGCAATTAAGATTTGGTCTTAATTGGGGAATATGACCCTAGCACCCAGCAATTCAATTATGCTGGGATCTGCTTCACCAGTGCATTCCTTTGCAGAGAATATGGTGGCAAAGCAGATCCCTGCAGCCAAGTGCATTAAACTGGTGAGTGGAGGGTTCAATTCTGCTGGGTGCTGCTTCACTAGCATGTTCTCTATGGGGAAAAGCAGACCACTTTCCCCATAGGCCAACTTTGACAGTTGGGTGGGACTACCCATCTATCAGTCACCTGATGCCATCATAGCATCAGATGATTGACAAATGGGAGACCGCCTATCAAAGTTGATCTCTGTGGGTTAGAGGAAGATAAAAATTTGGCTTGCCTGGTCAAAAATGTTCCCCACACTTGTTTTAGAGGGTATGTTCATTAGTCTGTTACAGAAATAATGTTGGCATATGTAGCAACTTAGACTCACAGATTTATTGTGCCGTAAACCTTTATGGTTAAAACATATGTGAAGGCATCACTTAGGGAGGTATATGTCCTATGTTTCTTTTGGGAACTGAATCTAGTGACTTCTGAAAATACTGCTTAGAGATCCTATTTTTATTAAGAGGAAGGTAATTGTTATAAAACAATGTTAGATATGTTTGTGAAGGGTAGCATCTAGTGGCCAAGTATGCTTACCACAAGGTCTTTATTCTGTAGCATAATTCTAGTAATGTTCCACTTCCTGCTTTTTCTCATGTGTGGCTTAATTCTAGATAAATAATCTTCAGTGATAAAATAAAATAAAATGTTAAGTGATCAGTTCATCTGTAATATTAAGTGGTAGAATTCTTAAGTGGGAAGATGAGGGATGTCTATGCATTTATAAAAATTTTCTTCTGCCACAGCTAATGATTCTATTGTAATTTCAGGAAAATTGTTCAAACTACCTTGTCCTTAGTTGTAAACATCTGTAAATACATTCCTTACATCTGTCCTTTTTGGATTGTGAAACTTTCAGTAGACATTTTCCAGTAGAAATTTAGATTATTGCTTATAGTTGTATTTTTGTTTGTCTTAACATACACAATATTTTGTTGTTGGCAGAACACTGGGAGCATCTTACACATTTTGACTCAGCATACTAGGTAGGATATTAGCACAACAGTTTTCATTATATTAGCCAAGGGGAATAGTTAAAATTGTGGAGGGAGGAATGTTAAGGTATATAGAATTGTACATATGGTTGATTTGAATATGTTCTTACTGATTATGTATACCCGATGTATCAGCTGCCGGGGGGGGGGGGAAGAGTTTCACTGTTTGTGTTTTGGTGGTAGGTAAATTTTTTTTTTTTTTTTTAAATGTGATATGTAAAATGTGAAATGTATCTAACAAGCTACTTTTATTTCTAGATATGTTACAACTTGTGCCTTTGCACCAGATATGCCACTATTTGCTACAGGGTCAATGGATAAATCTGTGAACATCTGGCAGTTTGAACCAAAGCAACATCTGAAAGGTTAGTAAAGGAATGCTTTTGTCGTGTGCTTTATAAACTTTACATCACCATTTGTTAAGATACAATCTATATGAAATGTGAATAAACTTATATCGAGTATGATAATTGGTCCATCTTGACTAGACTACTTTGGCTGGCAGTGGCTTTCCAAAGTCTCAAGACAGGTCTTTTCCATGGTGCTACAAGAAATGTAGACTGCAGAAAATCCTTATAAATGTTAAATAAATTACCAATGCAATTCAAGTATAACTGTAATGCATTATATGTATGGCTGCCTCTGAAGGAGGTTTGTAAACTTCAGCTAGTGCAGAATTCAGCGGCCAGGTTGCTCACAAGAGCAAGACAGTTTGAGCATATTACACTGATCCTGGTTCGACTCCACTGGCTATCAATTAGTTTCTGGGCCCAATTCAAAGTGCTTGTTTTGACCTATAAAGCCTTAGATGGCTGAGGACCGCAATACCTCAAGGAGCACCTTTCCCCATATGAACCGACCCAGACCATCTTCTGAGGCCCTTCTTCATGTGCCTCCTCAAGAGGTATGGAGGGTGGCAACACAAGAACGGGCCTTCTCTGCAGTGGCTCCCTGTCTGTGGAATGCTCTCCCAGGGAAGTTTGCCTGGTGCCTTCATTATACACCTTTAGGCGCCAGGCAAAAACGTTCCTTTTTAACCAGGCCTTTGGTTGATTTGATTGACATCCTGTGCCATTTTAAAATAAAGCAGCATTTGTCTTCTAACAAGTCAAGGACACTCTGTAACACTTTACACTCTGTAACACTCTGTAACGTGTAAATGTACACTGAGAGTCAAGTTTAGAGCAACGTTTAAAGGCTGGGCTGTTTCACCTGAAATACGTTCTTCTTGTATAAAATCTTCCTTTGATTTGCTCCAGAAAGGTCAGCAATAGAGGAGCCAAAGATATTTGCAGAGAGCTGGTCAGAAGAAGAGGTTTCATCTTGGCTATGCACACATGGCTTACAAGACGTAGTTGAGATTTTCAAAAGGAACAACATCGATGGGAAAGAACTTCTTAATCTTACAAAAGAGAGCTTGGCTGATGATTTAAAAATTGGTAAGAATGTTAAGATAAATATTTATTAATACTTTTAGGATTTTTATGCTAGCCTTGCCCAACATAGTGCCCTGCAGATGCTATTGGACTCTAACTCTCAGGGCTAGTAGTCAGGGATGGTGGGAGTTGTAATCCAAAATATCTGGAGGGAATCAGGTTGGTTAATGCTGTTTATTCATCTTGTGAATATCACTCTTGAAAAATTATTTGGCAGTACTAGAGATAACATATATTTTCACACTACTGCATTTGGTGTTTTCCTGTTACTAACGATAACTATAATTTCACGTTAACATGAGATCTCAAAAAAGAGAAATAATGTTTTTTCTTCTCTTTAAAAAATATGCCAAGGAATCAATGCTGCACAATAACTCTGTGCTGTGCTAGCCATGTGGGGTTATTTTAATTAGTAAATTTGTATTGCAGTAGTGGTTTGACTCTGTTAAGCCCAAGTACACAAATTCACAGCCCAATTCATACATTTAGTGCTTTCTGTAAAAAGAGGCAGAGCTATCTGGCTCTGCTTTTCCTCTCGTCCAGCGGTTCTCAACCTGTGGGTCCCCAGATGTTGGACTACAACTCCCATCATCCCTGAGCTCTGGCCTTGCTAGCTAGGGGTGATGGGAGCTGTAGTTCAACAACATCTGGGGACCCACAGGTTGAGAAAGGCTGCTGTAGTTAATACAGGCAACAACTGTTTTAGGTGTGTTCAATGCATGTGCTCATTGCCACAACCTGGAAGTGGCCAGAAAAGGGGACGAGGCAGGCTTACACGTGCTCCACTGATGTGCGTGTGGGTCGGGAACGCAGCCCCTGCGCAAAACAGTTATTGCCTGGTTTCCGGTGGCTCTGTTGTTCTTGAAATGACCATATAAACTGACCTTATCCAGGCTGTAGTATTAGAAACTGATTCAAATAAATGAGTACAGAGCTCAAAGTCAGGAGGCTTTTAGCTTTTTCATGAACCTAGGAGTTCATTCCCTCTATTCTCTTTTTCCAAGTCAACATAAATAGTTTTGCTATAAATGGCCTACTACTAAGTGAGATTGTCTGAAGAACTAGGATTTTTCCCCTTTCCCTAATTTCATGTGAGTGGCAAGGAGTGGGGTGGTGATGGGAGAAACCAAGGCAGGGTGGGGTAACAGAAAGAGAGGAAAGGAGGTACAGTGGTACCTCGAGTTACAAATGCCTCAGGTTACAAACTCTGCTAACCTGGAAGAGTTACCTTGAGTTGAGAACTTTGCCCCAGGATGAGAACAAAAATCGTGTGCTGGCAGCACAGCGGCAGCAAGAGGCTCCCTTAGTGAAAGCACACCTCTAGTTAAGAACAGCTTCAGGTTAAGAACGGACCTCTGGAACGAATTAAGTTAGTAACTAGAGGTACCACTGTAGTAGAAAAGGAATGGCCCCACCTTTATGGTTCCAACCCTGCATACTTTCAGCTTTGGTCTTGCCCATTGCCATCATGCAGACTCCCATCGGATTACCACCAAGGGAATATGGCTATTGACAAGGAGGGAGGAGAAAGTTGTCCACTCATCATAGTTGAATGGAAGATATATATATTTTGAGGACCATTCCTCATATACACACTGAGTTCAACATGGTTTCCATATGCAGCAGTGAGCTACAGCTGACTGCATGTTTGTAGTATTAGATCTGTATTTTCAAACACCCTTTTGTCTCTAGAGTGTTCAAGGAACATTCTCCAGTCTTGTGGCCCGTAAGTTTCATCTTACTCTGCAGCATATGATTTGTTTTGCTTGCTTGTATAACTTGTTTTGAATCGGGTTCCTTTGTCATAGTCTACTTTAAGAACTGTTCTTTGATTTCCACTCTTTAAGTTTTATGAAGTAGATTAAATTATGCGTGGAGAATTATGCCATAGGGTACAGCCTTCCTCAACCTGCTGTCCTCCACATATTGTTGGACTACAACTTCCCTTGGCCCCAACCAGCAAGGGACAGCTAGATGGGACAGGGGATGGGCCTATATGATTGCAAGTTGCTTTCACTTCTACTGTGCCATGAACATGAGGGTGGTGACACAAGTTACCAGACTGTTCTGATGTGCCCTTTTCTTCAGTGCTATAAATGTATGTGTGTATATAGCCTTTCAATGGTCTTGCTTATCTCTCTGGTTTTTCCTCTGCCTAGTAGTGGTGGCACAGCCACTGCCTCAGTGGGAAGCTGTTTGAGTGAATGATCTCCTTCGCCTTTAAAATTCACTATTAATCCTTACCTTCTTTCTGTATGTCACCCAAAAGTTGGAACCCATAAAAAACTACATGCTGTATCAAACTTTTTTTAAGAAGTGGAAGAGGAATTGCTTCTGTGTGCATTTATTTATTCAAGGAGGCCAAAAGTTTCCAAGCTTATCAGTTGAAACTAATAGGATAATGCTGATAGTTGGCTTATATGAAAATTAAAAGCAGTGAGACTGAAGATGAAGTCCCTAGCTGGGCTGACCTCTAGCGTACACACTACCACTGTGGAAAAATCAACATAATAGCTTGTTGCCTGAGTACTAGGACTTTTAATGACACCACTGAGAACTAATTATAAGCTACAAATAAGAAAATAATAGAAGATGTGGCAGAGCATGTCATAATGAGACAAGTTATGTGATGTACTGGGTAAACAAAATTTAAAATATTTTAGTTAGCAGAGCTCACTGTCCTCCATAATTCATACAATATTAACATAATAAGACAATAGCAGATATTACTTAATGGACTTTCCCATAATGTGATAAATACAATATAGAATATATCACAGGAAGATACAGATATAGGCACATACGTATATGTGTGTGTTGGGAATGGTGTTCTGCCCTACCAGATGCTTAATGAAGTATCTGATTATTTAAGTTCTACCCCACATGAAAAAGCTATTGTTATAGCATAAATTATTTGTTTTAAATCACATATATGCCACCTTCCACATAAATGATTTCAAAGTGGTTTACAAAACAACCACAATCACAATATAATATAGACAGCCATAAGCATTAGGCAGTCTCCTTTGTGGACTCTAGTGGTGTTTGGAAATTAGCAGAGTTGTGCAGACCAGCTGCCTCCCGGCTTCATGGTAGAACAGGACACATGCTGTTGTCTCAGGTGCTCCCTGAGCTCATCTAATGACAAAATGCTGTGGAGAAACTAAAAGCTAAAATTCACGTGTAGTCTAACCTGCCTAGAAGGTGCACCATATTAGCTTAGTTAACTTTATTTATAAGAAAAAGTATATACCGCTTGTAAGAAAACCTCTAAGTGGTTTACAAAAATATTAAGCATTACGTATCTGTTTTAAACTATTTAACAAGAATTCTAAAGATGTTCAAAAGAATATTAAAATCAACAGCATATAGAGATAAAACATGTGTAACTTCTACATGTTTGGCTAGGCTCGTCCTGTTACATTAGTTTCTTCTTTTTTAATTGAATTGGTGACCAGCAGATGGTTTACATAGCATTTCATTAGTCTGTTTGATTGTTTTTGACACTTCTTTGGAACAATTTTTTATTACCATGCAAATAGAACCAGCCTCTCTTCTAAGCTAATTGCCATGTAACTACATAAACATTAGTTAAATTAGGACAGCAAAGGCCATGGAAATAAAGTACAGGATTTTCACATTCATTGAAATTCAATGTGGTTACACATTAGAATTAAGGAAAGGTATGCTAATACACCCACCAGCCACTATCTCTACCTCCTTCTACCTGTTATTTTCTTTCTTTCTTTCTAAAACATCACTAGAATTCCTGTACAAACATAGTTAATGAGTCCAGCTGCTCTTCTTTTGCACATGTGAAGGAGAATCCACATAGAAAGTAACAAAAGGTTCAAATAATAATGATTGTGGTGGGGCATCTAAGCAGTTTGGGAGTTCGTTAATAGTTTGCTGACTGAATTCTGAGCATTGCTAATGAGTTGTAATGACAACTTTGAAACGGGCTTGTTTTTTATTTGCTTGAATACCTTTATACTGCCGAAGTTGACTGCAATGTGATTTAAAAGGCTCTCCTGTCAGGTTCTTCACTGGATGATATTGGTTGAAAATAGTGCTATGCTGCTGCAGTATCTACAGTCACTCTTACAATATTTCAGCAATAAATCTGCTGGGGTGTGTGTCTTATTTTCCCATCTGCAAGTAGCCTTTTAGTCTTCGCAGTTACATTATTCCCCTACAATTACCGCATTTTTTGCTCCATAAGACGCACCTGACCATAAGACACACCTAGTTTTTAGAGGAAAGCAAGAAAAAAAATTCTGTGCAGAGCGTGTAAGCGGCTCTCACTTTTCTTGCTTTAAAGCAAGCAAAGCAAGAGCCGCTTACACGGCTTCTGTCCCGCTTTGCGCAGCTCTCACTTTGCTTGCCCATCCCTCTTCCTGCCTCGCTGTAAAGCGCGGTGACTCCGGAGCAAGAAGAGGAGGCGACACCGGGACAGGTGCTTTGCTTGCTTTACAGCTTTGCTGTGAAGCCAGCAGAGCAAGAGCGAGAGCTGCCCTTCCGTCCCTCCTCCCGCAAGAGCCGCTGACAGGCTCTGCACAGCTCTCGCTTTAAAGCGACAGATGGGAGCCATGGTTCTGGCCGTGGAGGCATCCCTCAGCTCACTACTGTAGTGGCAGCCGAGGGATCCCTCTGCTGTCCAATGCATTCGCTCCATAAGACGCACAGACATTTCCCCTTACTTTTTAGGAGGAAAAATATGCGTCTAATGGAGCGAAAAATACAGTAATTTATGGGAACATTAGGTGCATCAGAGAATGACAGAAAAAGAGAACTCCAGCCTACCCCTACCCTATCCTCACTCCGTAGTCTCAGGACATCTTTAAAGACTATACAACAGCAGCATTTGGGCTATTCTTCTAATATACCATAATGTTTGAAGGGGCAATGTGTGCCCAGGTATCACAATTGGTACATTTAGACATTTTTAGTGTTACAGAAAAAAAGAGATGAACATATACCAGAGGTGCTCCATGGCATTTGTGGAAAGAACACTTACAATTTGAATTGTAATACAATAAAATACAATTAAAAGCATACAGCATCTAGCACAGTGCATTACAATTGGTATGACAGGCAGAAAAATAATTAAATTGTTCACCAGTGATTTTTAAATGATCCAGGGGGCAAAAAGTTTGGGAACCACTGCTTTATGCAATATATGCATAAGATAAGCATTTTCAAGTTTGATTGTGGCACCAAGAAGTCTCTGAAGTGGCCATTATTGTGAATTCCTTTCCAGAATCGCTAGGTCTTCGCAGTAAAGTATTGCGTAACATTGAGGAGCTGAGAACTGAAATGAAAACTGCCTGTTTGGGTATCCCTGATGAATTCCTATGTCCCATAACAAGGGAGCTTATGAGAGAGCCAGTCATTGCTGCAGGTAGGTGTGATGAAAGTGATTTATATGTTTTTATTATTTCAGTTCAGATAAAAAGGCTCAGGTATTAATAATTTATCTTTATTATATAAAACTACTCAGGAAACTTTTAGTGCTCAATATTGTTATAGCATTGCCCCAAACAGCAAGGGAAACCTTTCCTCTGGTAAATACAGCAAAGTCTTGCATGCAGGCTCTTTATGGCTTTGCATAGTCCCTGTGCCCAAGAATGCCATTTTATCTACACAGTCTAGTGGGGTTGTTCAGATGGTCAACAGCTTGCTGGATAGACATGTCACAGGGACACTGCCATTTTGTCTGTTTTTGCCATCTACTTTCCAGACAAAATGGCAGCCCCAATGAGTTATCCAGAGGCTGGGTTTTAGTTTTGCATCTAAACATTTATGATGATATGCAACAAGGCGTATCTTAAAATGTTTCAGAGAATTCATTGCTGTGAAGTTTATAGTAACAAAACAATTGTAGAGCTGCATGTGAAATTGAAAAAAAGGAATAATGTGCTCAAATTTTCTAAGTGCCAATACAAGTCCCTACAGAACGCAATTGCTCTTATTTGAATGGCCATCATATAATGATATTTGGGAATAATGGGACAGAAAATAAGACATTTACTTTTCTGTTACAAAGTCTAGTTCACAAACTTCAGTTGCATTCCCATATCCACTTGCTTTGGAGTGTTACTGAACCCAATTGGACTTGCTTCTGAGTCGACCTATAGAGAATTGCACTATAGTGAGTGCATATGCTTGATTATTCTTGTGTTGCTGTAAGGTTGCGATTTGATCACTGGTAGATCTTGATATGCGGGACGCAGGTGGCGCTGTGGGTAAAACCTCAGTGCCTAGGGCTTGCCGATCGTATGGTCGGCGGTTTGAATCCCCGCGGCGGGGTGAACTCCTGTCTTTGGTCCCAGCTCCTGCCCACCTAGCAGTTCGCAAGCACCCCTAAATGCAAGTAAATAAATAGGTACCGCTTTATAGCAGGAAGGTAAACGGTGTTTCCGTGTGCTGCGCTGGTGCCGGCTCACCAGAGCAGCTTCGTCACGCTGGCCACGTGACCCAGAAGTGTCTGCAGACAGTGCTGACTCCCGGCCTCTTAAGTGAGATGAGCGCACAACCCTAGAGTCGGACACGACTGGCCCGTATGGGCAGGGGTACCTTTACCTTTAGATCTCAATGGCTGAAAGAGGTTGTTAGTAATATACAGTTGTACCTCAAGTTACAGACGCTTCAGGTCGTAGCTACTTCTGGGGAGCAAAATTAGCTACTGTAAGTGCTTCAGAGCAGTATATTTCATGGTATCTTGCAATGTTTTATGAATTTATCACTTTGCTCTCAGCTACAAACAAAGCAAAGAAGAACAGTGGCAATAGTTTTGTTGCCCCCCCAAAAAAAAAGTAGTTGTGGGAAATAAAGGTATAGAAGTGAAGCAGGCTGCTACTGTTTGAAAGCATAGATGTGAACTCTTTCATACACGCCTGCTTTCCCCGTTGTCACCTTTCATTTCTCACACAATGGGAAGTACTCACTGTCAAAAAATGCATTAGATATTACAGTAAATGTTTGATTAATATTTTAGTGCCTCTTACTTTTTCTCACTTTGATATCAATCTTATGCTGGAAAGTGCTAAATGCAAATATTGTGATTCATTTCTTCCTCTTATTTCAAAAAGGAAGAGATAAAGGCAACCAACACACATTTTTTTATGAGTGCTCAGCGAATGTCCAAATAAAACTATGTTCATGCTTCTGGGGAAAGTGTATGCAACTTAAGCAGAAGTAAACAATGGCTTTTACAATAAAATAGCAATGCATACATTATTTTTTTAAAAAAGCATCAGTATTGAATGAGGGCTATTAAAATGCAGATTGTCAATGGCAATTTACTGCCTAGTCACGTCACTGTTTCGGTGCTTCTGTTTTATACATGAAAGGCAATGGGCACAAGGGACCTAGCATAGCAGCTCTGATGATTCTTTTGACAGCTTTGTGATGAACTTTGGGAAACCAATTTTAAAGCTCATATTAAAATAAGTAATATAATAGATGTGCATAGAATCCCAGCTTTCATTCAGCAAATGTTTGGAGAAGGTTGGTGGGAGAATGTTTTTCTCTACCAACAGAAAACAGTGGTTCAGTCTTATCTTTTTATTTTAATTGTAACCCCTATGAGGAGTGCAATTGCAACCATGGTTCAGGCAACATAAACTATGGGTGTAAATGTATCTAGTTATTGATCTTATAAAATAGCATTCATATCACTTTGCAGTATGCAAAATGAAAAGAAAAATCTAAATTTTACCTATACAGTGGTACCTCAGATTAAGAACTTAATTCGTTCTGGAGGTCCGTTCTTAACCTGAAACTGTTCTTTAGCTAATGGGGCCTCCCGCTGCTGCTGCCACCGCCACACAAGTTCTTAACCTGAGGTACTATTTCTGGGTTAGCGGAGTCTGTAACTTGAAGCGTCTGTAACCCGAGATACCACTGTAGTTGAGACAATAGAAAGGGGGCAAGAATAAGGAGTGGGGTCCACTTTACAAGAATTGTGACTTGGAGAAGTATTTGCAAAAAACATCAGGGTTGCAAAGAGCTCCAGTGCCATATTGAATGTACATGCTGTGGTGATTTCAAGTCTGCCCCTGCCTATTGATGGAAATACGGTGAGGGAGTTCTGTATTCATGCTTACATTGTTTACAAAAGCCATTGTTCCCTCCCAATGCTGGGAACTACAGCTTCCATCATCCCTGGTGATTGGTCATGCTGTCTGATGCTGTTGTTGGTCGATTGTGTGATCCAGTTTGATCACCCCCCCCCACCCCAAAAAGGCTCAACAACTTTGCTCAATCCAATGGGTAGATCACTGCCAGTATTTTTATAGTGGTGGTAGATCACAGTCTCTTTGAAGCTGGACATCCCTGGTGTACAACAATCTGGAGGGTAGGTTATTGGCAATCTCATTTACTGTATGTTCAAGCAGATAGACCCAAGTGTCGTTTTCACTGCATGAAATAGCTTCCAGTGTTCATATAGTAACAACCACGGGCTCCAACTAGCCCAGGATAGTCTACTGCAGAGGTGGAGAATTATCCCTGTTAGCTCTTTCCCTGCAGTAATTAAGATTTGATTTTTCAAAACCTCTGTGGGTGTGAATGGAAGCTTTGTAAGGCCTGTTGCTGGGGGTTGTAGCTAGTGGAAGATCATCTCTTGCCTTCCTTATGTTCTCCAATACTGCTACTAAACCCCCTTCCTGTGCAGCAATTGACTTAGAAGAAAGCCTTCCACTGAAAGCTTAATTGCTATGTGAGGATTGCAGCTTCCCTCCATATGCACTACCACCTTGCCCACAAAGATCACCCTTCTGGTACTTACACTTTTTAAAAAAAGCATCAGAACTTTTTTCAAGCTTAATTCCTGCATGAGGAGAGGCAAGAGTCTGGGTGCATGTGAGGGTTGGCCCTGGCCACTGCAGGCATGCAGTCCCTGAATGGTGAGCCAAATTGTAATGCAGCCCTTGTGCTGAAAAGGGAAAATGGATTTTCTCCAGTCTTCTGCAACTGGCAGTAGCTCTCCAAAGTTTTGGGCACCAACCTTGCCCAGCTCAATTATATATCGGTCTTTTAACTTTGTATTCTGCCAAGGCAATTTTTTAGAATGTCTAAGGTTTTTTTGTTGGGCATTGTCAGAGTTGCCTCCAGGTCCCAGCTCACAGAGGACCAACGCTAGTCAGTAATAACATATAAAAGTCTTTATTGAAGATTAGTTTCCATTTCCAAACCGCAGCGTGCAACTCTATGTCCTAGACCTTAGACTGGCGAAGCTCCATCTGAGTCTCCGCCTCCTAGACACCAGTTTAAGACTCTAGCCTTACTTCTGCTAGAGTCCTTCTGCTCCCTGGGGTTTCCTCCTTTCTGGACTCTTCTGACGCTGACCCCCCTGAGTCTTCCCCCTCCTTCCGGCGGGCTTTAGGACCTGGCTCCCTATCCGGGCTGCCTGCTGTGCCGCTCGCCTGTACATTTGAACTTGGCGCGCGCGCCCAGCCGGTAACCTTCCTCTTGACCGTTTCCCCGCTCTCCGATGGAGGCGTGGTCAATCCTGACTCATCTCCTCTCGCTGGTAGTGAGAACACTGGTCCCGATTCCTGGGACTCCTCCCCCCCACTGCGCTCTGGTGGGGAAGCTGGTCCTGATTTCCAACTGCTGCTCTGGGAGTCCCCGCTGGCCCCTTCCTTCTGGGGTTTCCCCCTTGGCACCCCCCTTGCCCTGGCCATCGGCGCTCCCTTCTGTGAATCTTCCGATTCGCTGGAGAGGCTCGTGGAATCCCTCTGACCACTGTCACTGCCTATGCCCCCCTCGGATTCCTCCTCCTCGCTCTCCATTTCCTCCCTCTCTTGTGCCTCTGCTCCTGAACCCCTGACAGGCATGCATGCATATACCCTTTTCCAGTAAAGTTTGTAATTCTCTTTTCAGATGGCTATTCCTATGAGAAGGAAGCAATGGAAAAGTGGATCACCGAAAAAAGGAATTCCAGTCCCATGACAAATCTCCCTCTTCAGAGACTTATACTTACCCCAAACAGAACTTTGAAAATGGCTATCAATCGCTGGTTGGAAACTCAGCCAAAATATAATGAAAAGCAGTCTCCCTAAACAGCATGATTGTTCTTTCAAATAAGTGGGAATGAAGCTGAAGGTAGGTGAATACAACAGCAAACATATTTGTGCCGTGGCCTCTCACTGTACCTCTGTATAAATTCAGGCCCTTGATTTAATCTGATCAGAATTCAAATTGCTACCTAACATAAAAAACATAACTTATAGGTGCAAGTATAAATCATGTTAAGCACAATCAAGTTAAAGTTGAAATTTTATATAGTTATCTAGTAACTTCCATTGATAGTTAATGACATGCACGTGGGACATCCAAATCCACAGCATTGTGTGTCCCATTAATTTCAGTAGAAGAGCCAAGCATATGCTGGATTATGTTCAATAATAAATATAATTTAGAAATTATGCAGCTGCAACAATTAAGTATTTCATTTTGGGGCCTAATGAGAATTATTGGAAGAAATCATTTTTTAAAATGACCTTTCATAGGCTCTTGTCTATATCATTTAAAAATATGTAAAGAACTTTGTCAACAAAAGTTTAATTTTGGAGCATGCAGCTAAGTATACTGAGCACTGTAGGGCTTAGTATAAAGGATGAAAAGGCTGAAGAGTTTGCATGCCCTGATTAGATGTGGCATGGGTACTGGTCAGCAGTGAATGGCAGGATCATTTTGGCTAGGAGCCAACATTGACATCATGCTTTCTTAATTAGCAGTTGACTATTATATTCAGTGAAGCATGGTCCAAGAACTAAATGGCAAACTTCTCAAACTAAGGCTAATTAAATAAGCACATCATCTTCAGTGCTATTTTCTACAATTCTGATGTTCATAAATACTCTAAGGGGCTTGAAGATGCAGCCATGTGTATGCAGTAGCTACCTCAGTGAGGACTTCTGGAGAGCCAGCACTGTTGACAGTAGTATTTGGACATGTCAATAACTTTTTATGATATACCTTTGGTGCAGAGAGGTACCCACAGAATAAGGGTGTACTATAGGTCTTCAGATGCTGTTGTACTCCAACTCCCATGATCCTTGACCGTTAGCCATGCTGACTGTGGATGATGGAACATTTGGAGGGCCAGGTGGTTTCCTACCTTATTAAAGTTGCATTAGTGATGACTGACTGGCACAACAGCTGGAGAAGGTAGATCAGTGAAAGGGTATGTATACTACCCAACCAGAAATTATATTAATAGTCTTTTATTTCATATGGGAAAATACAGTAGCTGTGCAAAAAATAGATCTACAGAACAAGAGAATAAAATAAGATTGTACAAATACCAAGATAAACAATAAATAAGCTAGAGTAGAGAATAACAATTCATTTTTTAAATTGCGAGTTTTTTAAAAAATCACACAAGAATGCTGTTATAATGTACCTACATACTGTACACATGGAAATCACTGTTAAAGGGCAACAGAATACTCCAAGCTTGTATAACTCCAACCTCACAGGAATGTCCTTACAAACTACCCATCTTGAAAACATCCTTGAAATTGAAAAGAAAGCTTTTCCACTGTGAAACACTGAGGAAAGTATTAGATGTCGTTCCTATAAAGTAAATGCACATGCTATACTCCTCAGACATTTGTTGAGTGTTCTGTAAAAACGCTAGCAAAGCTTGTATTCCTCTTTATCCTCCATCTTGTACTGACATAGCACCTCAAAAGGTGTTTGAATAAACTATGTAAAGTGCTGTTATATGTTGTTAACATGTCATAATTATATACTCAGTGCAATAACCAGGATGTTGGACAAAATTCATGCAAAATATCCTGTAATTTACCTCCTAAATTGCAGTAATGAAAGTCAACCTCAGTTGCACATTGGCTGCTGAATGATTTGCACAGAGGTGATAGGTTTACACCTGAATCCTTATGAAACTGGAATACTACTAAATCTTCCTGATAAAGATCATTCATGGACAGATCTGGATGTTCTGTGGATCCCACCACCTTGCAGGAATTAATTCATTTCAAGCAGTAACATATATACATGGCTGTACAAAATAATTGTGTTTGCCTTTCTCAAAAGGACTCAGCTTGATTTACTGACCAGTCTAGTTAAGCAGGCAAGCCTGTTTAAATCCTCTCTTAGAAAAAACATATCCTCCTACATAAACAAATAGCTCTTAACTCTATGGTGGCCACTCATCTCTTGATTAATAGTCCCAGGCATGCTGTGGACAGTCTTAGCGTTAAAGAAGTGGCTGGATGATCTGGTTTCTGTTATGCACCCTGTAAAATATTAGTGATTAATATCAGTAACTTATATGCTACTAGGCACTAACTTTAACAACCAGGGAGATGGTTCATCACTATTATTAGTTTGTAATAAAATGGCTAGCATTATTCAGACATTAGATTCTACGAAAGATCGCTTTGGCTTTGTAGAAGTCACGTGACTCAAATGAATGTCTTTATTAAGCTGAGTGTGCTGTTTAGAGAGAACTTCCTGGTACAAATGAGCCACAGGCTTACCTATCCTGCTATCTTGTGAGCAGGCAGATGCTTGGCACTGTAGTTCCTCTAGTTCTTTAGGCTGAGTTCCATTCTGGATACTCTCTCCTGGTATTGAAGAGCAAGCTGCAGGATTGCCATAGCTGCCTGCATGTTTGGCAGAGAACTGCTCACAGCTCAAAGTCAGTGTCGTTCCAGCACTTTTCAGGAACCCTTCTGCAGCTTGGCCATGCCAACTGCGATTTGATAGGTTCATCTGCTGCTGCTGCTGTTGCTGCTGCTGCTGGAACCGCACAGTTTTATCCATGATACCCATGAAGGGAGTATTCCGAGGCCTATGTTCTGTTGTTCCACTCTGACATTGACTACCTTTGCTTTCCTTGAGCCGAATATCTGGACTTTGCCCTTTTATACTCTCGCAGAAGCTGCTGCTTGAGGACAGGCTGCTTGTTGAGCTGGAAGCTACCATGCTAACAGAAAGCAGACCAGGACAGATAGGGTTTTGCTGCCTTAACTCACCAGTTCCTTGAGATTGCAATGGACCTATGTTTTCGATGTTTGCAGGAGTGTGGACAGCTAGCCTCTCATGCGTTTTGGACTTACTCATGAAGGAATGAGGCGAGCCTTTATCACTATGCTGCAAGTAGGGAACCTGGACTACTGTCGGTCTTTCACTGAATACTGCTGAGCTGTTATTGCCCGTGGTGATATTTCCTGATAGTGTACTTGTCCCATCCAAATGCTGGCTTTTATTGTAGCTTGGATTTGTGAGGTGCCTGGAGGTCACAGGGCTTGGAGGAAGATATTGAAGAGGCTGAGTCTTTGTGCTGGACTGACTAGATCCAGTTCTTGCCACAGACTGGACGGAATTCAGGTGCTGGTTGGTTTTTACTATCTGTGCTTGTTTTGTGGGCTGCATAGTTAAGCCAGGCTCTCTCAGGAATTTACTGCCTGCTCTGTTTGGAGGGGATATGGGTCTAAATTTCTGCTGGCTGCCTTCCTGAGAGTTTCTGCTGCTTGATGTATTAGCCTGGGAAAGTGGCAGCCTCTGCCCAGACGTACCAGGCTCGTCTTCATGCAAAAGTTCCTCCTCTTCTATCTCTTCCAGACTGAAGTGATCCTGAACAAGAGCTTCCCCCTCATTGTCAGAGTCATTGCTCGGTTGGGCTGGCAGAGGACACTGCTGCTTTTGTTGCTGTGTTCTCTGGAGTTGTTTGCACTCCTCTTCAACTCGAGCTAGAAGCCTCTTTATTTCTTGGTTTCCAGGGCACAACTTTATGGCTTCTCGCAAGTCACCAAGGGCTGCATGAAATTGCCTAAGAAGTTGGGGAGGAACCAAACACAATTTTTTTTTCTATAAAAGATTACCTTTGGGGGAAAGTATTATAGATGACAAAAATGCAAAAACTGTTTTTAACAGAACTAAACGTGGTTACTTCATGGCCCTAGCAGAACGACTGCTCCCTTTCCTCTTTTTTAGCACACTTGCAAGCAATCTGATGCGAGGGGAAGGAATTGAATTTAAGCTGAACACCACAGACAAAGTGCTGGCCACAGTAATTGTTCCCTGTTCTGCTCTTGTGGAATGATACTTGTTTGTGGCATTTTTACCAAAAACCACCACCTTGTACAAAATTATCCTATTCCTGCCCCCCATTCTCTCCAAAATTAGTGTTTAGGTAAACGTGAAGTTACCCCTCCCCCCAACAGAGATAATAATTTAATAAATATCAATATTTGTCCTACAACTGCAAACCCTTTCCTGGTATCCCACAAGACTGCAGTTTCCATTACCATAAATATAAACATATTGGTTATGCAAATATAATAAAGAGAATATTACTATGAAATAAACTGTTGCTGCATAGCAACTGTTGGTACCTGCTGTTCCTCTTGGCTCTTGCTCTAGCATAATACGCTTCATAGGATGTGGGTTTGAGATCAAGTGCCTTGGTAGCAAACTCCTCTGCCATGCCAAAATCCTGCCGGAATAAGCATAAAACAGTTTCAATTTAAAAATTACTGCAATGAAATATTACAGTGCAGAGGAACTGCCTGGCCATTTCACTTTTGCACTGGGCAAGAGTCCTCATGGTATCATCCTAATCAAATTTCTGCTAACTGCTCTTGTAATTTGTGCTGCTGACATGTTTTGATGATGTGTAGTATTAATATTGCTTATTCACATCACTTTTTTAAAAAGTTGACATGATAGCACATACTGACTGAAAAGCTACACAAGCACTCTTTAGCAGATCTATTCACCTAAAATTGGTATCATCAATTTTTCCTACAGTCTCCATGTAGTCAGTCACAATGCATTAAAACTTGGACAAAAGAACTTACATTTGTTTTTCTGCGGCACCTTGAGAGGTTTAGATATAAGGAAACTCTGAGCTCATTGAAAGCTTTCATTTCTTCTCCAAAACTCTCTCGAGGAAACTTCCGTAAGGCATACTGGTACCGCTGTGCTGCCTCTTTCATCTTCCCTTTCTGCAGGGTGAAGAGCATAGAAGTGTGACAATTTGATTCTTAAATGTTGCTTTCAAATGAAAAATAAACTGACTTGTTAACAGATGCCGCTGGTGAGAAGATTAACAAATTTGAATGTTGGATTTCATGGTTTAAAAAAAAAAGAAGAGCAACATTTTATTCAGCAATTTCCCTATGTTAGATCCGGCTCTTCTTTTGCCAATAGGACCTGCCCCTCCTGCCATAGCATATACAATGCATAACAGTTTCTTGAACTGGAGACTTGGTGTGGAATGTATATCCTGGATACTAATTGTATAATTGTTTACTAGTCAATAATAAAACCTAGTGCCTGACTCTGTGTAAGCGAAGCTTTGCCACATCACATATATGGACCATGAGGGATATAGGTAAATGTATTATTGCAGAAGACACTAACATAGTTTTCTGGACTTTTCATGCAATTTACCTCATGCCACAGGTTTATTTCTTTACAGTTTAGACAGTGTCCTGTCTTGTACATTACTGTTAAATAGCAGTAATACACAATCCCCTAATGTGCAACTTCCCAGTAAGATAATATCAGAAACTACTTGGAATAAAATTTAAAGGAACTGTGGAAGTTTAGTTATTTAATGTCTCAGAAGTAAGTCCCACTGAGTTCCAAGAGTTGGATCCAACAAAGTTGCCCTGTTCACACAGGAATTTCCACTTCTGCTACAGAACTCAGTGCATAATTGTTCCCAGTAAAGCTCCACAAATCAGTAGCTTTATAGACATTGAGAAAGTTAGGGGGTTCATGTGTGTATGGACAGGAACTGGTAACAAGAGCTAAACCTGAGAGGAAGGGTCAGGGATAGCATACAGTATTCCCTTTCTTATTATTATAGTCTAGAACATTATGTTCTGTGGTGTGCACCTAACAATTGCAAATGTATCACTGCAGACACCACTACAGTGGTACCTCAGGTTAAGTACTTAATTCGTTCTGGAGGTCCGTTCTTAACCTGAAACTGTTCTTATCCTGAAGCACCACTTTAGCTAATGGGGCCTCCTGCTGCTGTGCAATTTCTGTTCTCATCCTGAAGCAAAGTTCTTAACCCGAGGTATTATTTCTGGGTTAGTGGATTCTGTGACCTGAAGCGTATGTAACCCGAGGTACCACTGTACTTGAACAACCATTACAGTAAGCAACTCTGTACTACTTACACATGAAAGTTTGTTTTCTTTCTTTATACCCTGCCTTCTCCTACATTCAGGATGATTTACAAATACAAATTATCATTTGCCCAAGATTACAATCATAGGAGTAATTACCATCCCTACATTTAAGTAAGCATGCATGGAACTGTACTGCAAGAGTAGTTTGGCACCTGAACCACTGGTATCTGCCACTTACTTTGTACATCATGTTTCCTTCTTCAATTAGCTTTTGTAGTAGGATAATCAAAATATCAGGTTTCGAAGTAGCCATGGCCCATGCTGCATTTCCTGGAATTAGAAGGGTTAACATTTAATGTTATACTGGACTCTTCAAATGAAATTTAGCTGTGAACAACCAGATAGTTAATGATTTGAACTGAATTTCTCTTCTGTAACGGTGTCACTTAAATATAAATCAGTATTTATTGTGGCAGCACCTACACTTTGGAACTCCCTGCCTATTGATGCCAGGCAGGTACCTTCACTATACTCTTTATGGTGCCTGCTAGAAATATTTTTGTTTAGACAAGCCTACCCAGATATGTAGAAGGTTGATTTGTGTTTTTAGTTTATTGGAGATTTTAATTTTTAAAAATATTTTAAATAGTTGCTTTTAACTATTTTACTGATCATTTTATTGTCTTATTTTTATAAACCACTGTTAGGTTTTTTTAACAATCAAGTAGTGCATAAAATTTAGAAAATAAATAAATACATATTGTTTGTTTTTTCATAGCGTGGAAGGATTTGTATATTGAAAGGTGAGCTATAAACAAGTGCAAAAGAAAAATATTCTGTCTACACTATGGCTGTTAATATTTCAACATCTCTAAGTAAGCTTAAATTACTACAATTTTAAATAAAAACCAGTTTTGCTGGAAAATGTCAATGTTTTTAGATGGGTATTTTTATTAGCACTATAAAATTAATTTATATATTATTAGGATACAATGGGACTTTTAATGTGATGGTTTAACAGTCAGCAATTGTTTTCTTCCCAAATAAAGCCATTCTATTTGGCCAGTACAAGTTATTTTCCACTAACCTAATTTGGCTCCTTTTCGAAGCAGTGTGACCACCACTGATGTATTTCGACATCCAATTGCTCTGTCCAATGGGCGCATCCCACTATTGTCAACATGTTCAATCACTGCACCCTTCTCTACCAAATATTGCACCTATAAAATGATCAAACACAGAGAAATTACATTTAAAAATAAAAAACGTGTTTGTGGCAGTGGCTGCAACACACCAGGAACTTCTCTTGCGCAAGCTCTACTGCAATAATACACCCTTGAACTGCTCTTATTCCAGCTGATGCAGACGTTCCTAATGGATTATGTCCATTCGTATACCATCAGTGTTTAAAGGCTTTTAGTGCAGCTCTTGAAATAAAACATTAAGAAAACACCACCTTCAAAGATATACATACCGTAAATTCATACAGCTCAAGTTAGTTTCTGAAATCTGGGAAATCTAGTACAGTTAACCTATAAAGGAACCTTTCAGAATAGAGGGGGGAGCTCCTGCTTGGCCCCTTGGCAGTTGTGCTGTGTGTGGCAGAGTGCCCATTTCCAGCTGTAGCCATTCCTAAATAGAAATAGTCTGGTTGCAGAGATCCAAGCTTTAATAACTTCCCACTTAGATTTTTGCAGTTAGTGCAAAATGCAACCACTTAGGTGTTAGTTTTGACATCAAAAGGCCACATACTTCCAGCTCTTAAAGATATGCACTGATAATTCCTTTGCCATCAAGCCAGATTCAAGGTTTGGTTTTCGCATATAGAGCATTAGCATTCCAGCTGTGTGTGCAACACACTTGCTGCCAAAAATAGCCTAGTGTTAATACGTACAACTTCAGGTGCCGGATGAAGACTGCTACTGCTCCTATGTTAAAAGCTTTTTGGTTTTTTTAAGTCGTAATGCTGGGACTATATAGTGGGAAACAGGTTCTTGGTGTGATAATTCAATATTTCCTTAGTATGGGTCTCACATGTTTAGCATTTTTCACATTATGATTTTAATTATCCCAACAAGTGACATTCTAGTGCAATTTAAATGCAGGCCGTTGGGAATCTATTCATTAAGTTGTAAGTGAGCACATGTGAGACTACAGTGTAAATTATTGCTTATATAAGGTGCAAGGTAAGCCCAATTGATGGATCCTGTTCTACTTTGAGACAGAATCCATTTATAAGAGCTTTTAACTCTTAAACCAAAGATTTCTTACATTTCAAAATATATTAATACTTATTAGTTCTGAAACATCCCTTTACATCTCACAAATCCTGTTCGAGTCATAGCAGACTAATATAATTTATTAACAGTAAGCAGTGTTTTTTGTGACAGTACTCAGTGATACTGAGCAACATCACCCCCCCCAAAAAAAAATCTCCTGCCCTGAGCAGCCATTTTGTGCTGGCACTCACAGTTAAGAGTCATTTACCAAGAAAGTAAGGCAGTAGAAAAAGCCATATGCATCTATGCTAGATTTTGATAATTTTTTAAAAAAAATCAATGGTGAAAGATTTTATACTTTGACCAAGCATTGGATGTTTGTTTAATATAAACTATTTAGAATCAAAAGGACCCCCCCCCCCGACTCTTTCTACACAGTGAAGAAGAACAGGTACCCAGCATTAGGTATCTCTTACATTAAAAAAGTAGTTTTTTCTTGGTGAATCATCTCTAGTGACGCTCTCAAGTGCACGAAAAGGGGAGCTAGTTTGCTTAATTAGCATTCTAGTTGGCAAGATCTCAGTGCTCTGGCTTAGTTTCAGAATGTGAAAGCTTATAGCAAGCCCAGTATTTGACTTGACTTACAATATCTGAGTCTCCATAGAAAGCTGCTAAATCCAAGGGGGTTCTTCCATTCTTGTCCGTCTGGTCTATTGTGGCATCTTTCTCAACCAAATACTGGACCACACTCTTGTGTCCTTTGAGGCAAGCCCAACTCAATGCTGTCAGGCCCTCCTTGTCCAGCAATGAAATGTCTGCACCTAAAACACAAACCAAAAATACATTATTTTGAAGGGGGAGACTTAAAATATGCCCCACATTAAGCCAAAAATTAAACACAGTGAAAAATTATTGAACTTTCTCTTCAATACTATTGAGATGATGTAATTTCAGCATTAACTCATAAAACTTGCAGCAAGACACTTTCAATGTTGAGCTGTCAGGCTCGCTTATCTATCTTAAAAGGCATGAAAAGTGAATAGGGCAAGTTAAAAGAAAAAAATCTTGAACAGTGTGTTCGTTACCTTTGGAGATGAGAAATTCAACAGTGCTCAGATGTCCTTCACAAGAAGCTACCATGAGTGGTGTCCTGCCTTGCTTGTCACTCAAATTTATATCAGCTCCCTTTTCCAGCAGAAGTTTTGCAATCTGAAAAAAGTGAGTATGTTCCCATCACAGTACTGTAAAATCACAACCTTAGAATAAATAATGGCAATATGTAACCTGATCCTTACAAGAGCAATTCACACTTTGACCATACCCCATACCCAAGTCCCAATAACTGCAGGAGAATGCTTGTGGAGCATAAAACACATAGCTTCTTTGTTCTTTAGATTCATCTATGTGGCTTTAACAGAGCAGCACTCAAGTCAGTACTGTATCTTTATTTGATCAACAAGACTCCTCACTGGGCCACTGTTTTCATAATCAAATGCCCTAGGGATTAATAGCTTTTTCAAAACAGTTCAAAAAAGTCTATTGCCATCTAAAGCAGAGATGGCGAACATGTGGTCTTTTAGATGTCATTGGGACTACAGTTCCTATTATCCCTATCAGCCATGCTGTCTGGGTCTTACGGGACTTGGAATCCCACAACATCTGGAGGCCTGCAGGTTAGAGAAGTGTCCTTCATTTAACAAATTAAGCTGAAACTGGCCATTTTAATAATAAAGTTTCATCCCACCTGCCAATGTCCCTGACGCACAGCACAAAAAAGGGGAGGGATCCCTCTCCTATTAGTTCTCATTACTAGAGCACCATGTTGAAGTAATAGTTCACATGCTTCCAGCTTTCCTCTCCCAGCAGCAGCAGTCAAAGCTAAAAAGAAATAAAAGGTTTTAGTTTATCAGATTTAAAGAGAAAACAAGTTTGAGAGAAGACATTAAGCTAAAAGCATTCTATGGATTCCTCCCGAGAGTTATCAGCAGTTAGTCCAACAACCAATAAATGTTTCCTCTTGTACAACCCCCCCCCCTTTGTATTCCCAGATACTAACATTCATTAAAATGACACGGTACTGGATACTCAAAATTTTCCTACAGCTCAAGAATGGCAAGACGTCCTTTTAAGAATGTAAGAATAGCTCTCTTGAATCTGACCAAAGGACCATCGAGTATCCTTTTTTTGCCACCGCCCAGGGCCACATGCCAGAGCAATGAATGCAAATTTTACCCTTGTGCAGTAGGCTACTTTGTGGATACACCAACCCACCCACTCCCTCTCTATTATCCACCTAGGCAAACAAGAAGCAAGATCAGTTCAAGGATGCATTCCAGCCAGACAAACCCTTGAGAGCACGAATCAGGGTCACTGGGAGTCTCAAGAGCCAGGAAGAGAGTCCCAGAAGACTACATCTGACCCCTTGGCCTGAGGTTCCCAATCCCTGGGAAAGTCTGCAATATGCAAAAATCCCCCTAACTGCAACCTGTAATGCTAGTTACAGCAATGGTTGAGAATTTCTTCTCTACTCTCACAACTGTTAAAAAAATAATGTAGGTTACAATCCGTCATGGATGCTTTAGTTTAGATTTTTGCACTGCAGGGTGTTGAACTAGATGGCCCTTGGGGTCATTTCCAACTCTACAGTTCTATGATTCTACAGTTCTAATCTCTTCGTTTCACTGTAACCCTGGCAGCAAAGGCAGTCATCTGCTGGTCCACAGGAAATAAGATTTTTGTTTAATGGCAACTGACACACAAGGTAGCACTATTAATTTAAGGATTAGGTTGAGCATGTAGACCCAAACAAGCTGACAGTTTTGTTTTTGTTTAAACAGATTTTTTATAACTGCTGGGAATATAACACGAAGGTTATAGCTGTGTTATAAAAACAAAAAAAACACCCCTGTGCCTTATCTCACTATCGCCCACAGCTCCTGGGGTCACTTAAGATACAAAAAGCCAGTGTGTCTCAAGTATACCATATTCGGAAATAAGCAGGACTGAAGAATAGCCTGCAGTGGGCTTAAACAAACAAGATCCTCAGGAAAGCTATGTTAAGGAATGCTGACCATTCCGAAAAGGCCCATCTCTGATATGTCTAATGTACCCAACAATAGCTTGCCCCCGCTTCTAACTTTAAAAAGCAAAGGGGGGGAACACTAAATGAACAGCAAAACTACTAATGGAAAATGGAAAATATGAGGCCCGCCTACTACCCTATAGGAAAACTAATATGATCTTTGGCAGATCTTCGGTCTATTGTCAAAGATGTTGAGGAAAGTGCTAACTGGGGAAGAGAAATTTTGGAAAACGGGGCAAACAATGGTTGGAAATGTATAACAATGTAAGGTGGCCAATACATTTTGCTGTGTACAAGGTGATACTTCTAATGTGATTCTGTGCCATAGGCACTTTGTCTTTTGTGCATTGACATCTGTGAAGGATTTCTGTAAATCCAAAACACACAGTTTAGGAATATAGAAAACTGCCTTCTAAGGACTCCTAGCTCCATATTGACAGGGAGTCTTCCCCGGGGATTGAATATCGAATGTTTTTGCATGCAAAGCATCTGCTGCAACACTAAATGGCAGTCCCTTTCCAATCCTGGTCTATGATTAAAAATGTAAAGGGGGAGGGGAAACAGAGAGCTGCCTTCTGAAAAATCTGTCCCCAGATTGCAAGGCACAAATCTGAATTTATCAAATTTTCAGGACTTGTAGACCATTTTTGACAACGTGACAATTCATCCTAAGCAGCTCTGCTTAACTATAGGCATTGTGATCTCAGTGCAACACTCAGCTAGCAATCTCTGCACTCAAAATGCCACTGTTGGGAGGGAAAGCGTTCTGTCCAAACTGCCAGAAGGAAATGGCAGCTCAAATGTGTAGCTAGGCATGAACAATCCACAGAACAAGGGGACTACTAGCATTATAAGTACAAGAGGGGAAAACAGGAATATGCCAACAAGAACAACCAGAGAATGTAGACGGGTACAGAGATAGAATAAGGCAAGAGCGCAACAAAAGGAGAAAATGCAGAGTCTATTCTGTATTAATGCATCAGAGACAAAGGGTGGCATCTAATGTTGCACAAAGGGTCGTCTTTGCTTGTCACTTCTCCCTCCTCTTCCCAATGCAGCTCATTGTAACCTCTTGTATGCTTTGGCCAGAAGGGTAAACTGTCACAGAAGGGGAGGGATAACACAAAAGCCTCCGAAAATAGCTTTATTTCTGCCTCCAAGAAAGAGGAGCATAAAGATACCCCACTTGGTAGTGTCCTTGTGTCCCCTGAGAAACCCCCTTCTGATGAGTACCAAAGGTTCTCTCTCTCATACACACATACCTGTTTCTCCCCATAGTGTGTCTGTTTCATTGATGTCAATTTTAGGCTCCTTTTCAATCTGAATCAGAAAATGAATCACCTACAAAGAGGAGGAAAATATCAATCAGCTACCATTTAAAAAAAGAAACCCATCAAGGAAGAACAAACAATTACACAATTATGGACTTGATTTACCTTAGCACTCTGTTGGTGGTGCACAATACATTCGTAAACACAGTAAGTTTCAGCTAAGAAATTTATGGTATGTCAAACTGTATGCATTTAAGGTAACAGCACAAGTTGGCATAGGAGAGATACTTTGTTATGTACAAGTCAGTTTCTCTTCAATGATCTAACAAGGAAATATCCAGGTCCCATGGAATGGCAAACTATAACTAAATGCTTGTATATTTGCACATCTTCCGAATGCATCAATACTACTAGACTATTTTGGATACAAATTAATTTTCTGTCTCACTCAAGACAAGAGATTAAATGAGTAAGAATGTGTTTCTGTCAGTTTCTCTTTTTTTTGTCGCAAATTATTTTAACAAGCCGTTACAAGACCCAAATGTGGTTGGGTAAATCAAGGAAAGTCCAAGCAAACAAAGCAAGGCAATTCATATGAATCTTCTCAGAATTGTTTCTTTAACTACGCCCAGTAAACATTTCTAATGTTTCAACTGAAGCTGAGGAACATGAATGCATACTTCTTCCATACTCCATTTCTATGAAGAAAAACAGAGGCAATGTTTAAAATGTTGAATTGTAAAAAGGGGGGAATATTCCATTTATACAGGAATCCCAATCTGCCTTCATACTAGTATACAGTGCAGAATTTAACTCCCCCCCCCCCGAAACCGCTTCAAAAATGGCAGTAAAACATAATGGAGGCTAATGTTTGCATGCCAGGATTAATTGCATAAACAATAAATACATTAAGAGAGCTGCTGCAGTCCTGTGAGACAGATGGAAAACAGTACAAATGTGGTTTCAAAGAATAAACCATCTTCTTGTATTCTATTATGGCCATATAATCCTTTATAGCCACATTGTGGAGACAGAAATCCTACTAGCATTTTTCATCTTAAACAGAGCTGCACTTGGCACGAGTACAGAGTATGCTAAAGCTTACAGTATCATCTTGTCTCAAGTACATGGAGCGCAAAACACCACCAAGCAAGTTGGGACCATTCAACTCCTAACCCCTTACAAGTAATCTTTTTAGTAGCAACAAAGGAAAGAGAGATTGGGAAGCGGTGTTTTTTTCAAGAAAAAATGGTGCCGGAACTCACGATGAAATTGTTACAGTTAATTCGCTGGGTGACTTGGTGCAGCCCTGAACAGATGCTGGTTTGACAACAGCCGTGATCACCGCCTGCAGAGGTGGTAAAAACTACAGCAAGCTGTCTCCCCAGCTGGTTTGGGGGTTGCCATTGGTTCTGGTGCAGGTCAAATAAATGTGCCCCCGCCTCCTTCGTTCTCTTAAGATTCAGGCGGATGGCATGGGCAGCTCAGAAGGGCCCTCACTCAAACATGCGCACGTGCAACGGTAGAGGCCTGGTTGGAAAGCTTAAAGCCCGTTGCCACTACATGAAAGATGGATTGAAGAAACCCTGTATCATGGCCAGGAGCTAAGTGGAGTCATAGATCGGAGAAAAGTGTAGACTTGCACACACTTCCGTTTTGACTTGAAATGTTCATTTTGGGCTTCTCAGAAGTATGTGAAGGCTATAGGTGGGCAGTGTGAGTGCCAGCCCGCAATGGCACCCTCTGAGGTGTTGGTACTGAACTCCAGCGCTCTCCAGCTTAAAAAAAGCCAGCACTGTTGGAAAGTATATGGCAAGTGCCACATAATTTGTGTATTATAGTGTAAGGGGGTAGCTATTTTGTCTGATTTCCCAATAAAAGTGACATTTTCCTGAGTGGCATGATACAGCTATTCCCAGCTCTTTGGGGAAAATACATGATGTCTCATTTGTTTGAAAAGTACTGCCTGGTGGCAGTGAAATTTGATCTTTATTCATATACTCGCCTCATGTTAAATGGGCTTGTAATAGCCTGACACTTGGTTATTTATTAATTAAATTTCTATATTGCCCTTCATCTGACAGGGCGGTTTACAATATAAAAACACAAAAATACACACTATAATAACAAATAAAAGCAGTATCACCACCACCACACAATTTGAAAGGCCATCACTTAAAATGTAGACCTTTTTAATATCCCCTGAGGAATAGCAGTGTAGAAACCATTGAATTATTCTAAACACTTTCGAGAAGAGAGGTGGAGCAAGCTACCTGACAATGTCCCATGCTTGAAGATGCTGTCAGAGCCTGCTGAAGTGCCTGTCGCTTTGTCAGTGAATTCTGCTGCTGGGAAGTGCTCCAATCCATGTTCAGCAGATATTCAAGAATATCAGAATGGCCCCTTAGGGCACTATGAACCAAAGCACACTGTCCCTTTTTATCCAAGTGATTGATCTAAAAGGGGAAGTGCAGGGAGAGAAAAAGAATATCATTCATGATAAGCAGGCTCATTGCACATGCTTTTTACAAAGTACCAAATTGGCAGAGTACTATATATAATTTGGTGATACATAGTGTGATTCTGCATAACTATGTATTACCTAAAATCAAAGCAGATTCTGGTTGGTTTGTTTTTTAACTAAACCTAGGTAAGGTATTTTAGTTCTGTGTTCTAGAGTATTAAAGCATAGGGCACAAGGAAATTTCATGTTTAACTGATGCAGGACATGCTTCAGTGTCTGAGCTGCATCCTCACAGAGAAAGGAGATAGCCTTTATTTGGATCCCTCTGTACAGCTCTATAGCACACAAATGCTCCATACTGAGTCTGTTGTCAAGCTTACCTTTGCTCCTTTCTTGCAGAGTAGTGAAACCATATGCATGTGGCCTGCAGCTGCTGCACAGCAAAGTGGGGTCATCCCATTCTCAGACGCACCATCAATGGTGGCACCAAATTCGAGCAGAAGGAGGACCACTTCTTCATGATCAAGATGAGATTGAACACACAATATTGGAGCGTTGTTGAGAACTTCTGTCCTGTAGTTTACATTTGCACCACCCAAAATCAGAAGACGACTCACCTACAGGGATTTAAAAGAAAGGAAATATAATTCACCTTCTTGTTTAGAGACTGAAACAGGATCAGTTTGCATCTCCATTATGTAACAAGATTGTATGGATGTTGTTAGATTGTTTCTTAATTTACATAGAAAAACCTGTTTGCTCCATTCTAAATTATGAATACTTGCTCTCTACAGAGAATACATGTGGCTATTCACACATTAAAGAGAGACTTAAAAACTAATCATTTGCATCTCCCCTTGCTGATACCAACAGTCCTCTTTAAATCACCCTTAACCAATGTTTTGGGATTTTCTTAGAGACAGTGGCAGAGACTGACTGTTGAATTTTCAAAGTTTGGGGACTTTAACTTTGGTCAGTTTAACAGCACCATGAATTGACATGAGCTTTATAAATCGCTTTGAGATTCCTTCGGGTAGTGATAAAGCAGGATATCAAATCCGAACTCTTCTTCTTATGAATACTATTGGCTAGTTTTTCAGTCCTTACATTCAATGGCTATAAAGCACTTTTGGCTAATCTTGATTGGACAAGTTTTCAAAAGCAGAGAAAGAACAGAGATTCAAAGAAAGTGAGCGTTTCCCCGTTTGAACACATTCTTGCCACTGTCAAGCCACCTGCTTTTCCTTTCTTCCTTGTTCTGGAACTGACATGCTGTTGTCCTTAGAGGAAAGTTAGTTCCTGATGCCAGCCTATAAAACCCCACTTGCCTACAGCCTGTAACAGTGTGGAACTGCTTTCTCTTAAGTTTAGAACTACCACAGTGAAAAAAGTGAAGTATAGCTGATACTTCGTTTTCTTACCTTTACATTGGGTGTATAAAGATTTCTCAAGGATGCAAGAGCTGCTGACAAACCATCAGTGCTATAGCCAATCCACAAGGCTTGAAGGTGGCTGGAAGAAATTCCAGTCTTTTTGCTGAGCCCCTAGAAGATACAACAAATAGAGATGAAAAAAGAGGAAGCGAACATATTTTCAAAATAATATTACTATTTGCACACTGAAAATTGTGATAGCTTTTTTCTTTGAAAATTAAAATCCTCAGACCTTTGCTTGCATAGAAATACTTTAGCTGTGTATTTACATCTGCCCAAGATTTGAAATATCCCTTACAAACTTCCTGCAGCAGCTCAAAAATACTAGGAAAGTGTGCAGCCTTCCTCCATACATAGTTCTACCTACTGGGCAATGAACATTTTGAGAGTGGCTAGGTATTAAACTCTAAATACAGTGTCATGTGACAGGAGATTAGTTCTGGGTTACTTAAAAAGCTTTAAAACAAGATATTAATAACTGCTGTGAAAATAACATTTATGCACATTGTGAACGTTTTCCAAAGCAAAGTTTAACTTTCGATTTTCTAAAGTTTCTGGATGGGGAGAAAAACAAGAGGACATAATGATATTATGGCACAAAGATATAACAAAAAGAGATAAACTGAACAAATACCAGAAGGCAAAATAAATTATAGGTTTTACCTTGAATATATGTGCTTTCAGAATGTGATGCCCAAGCTCCATTGTTTGCTGACGGTTAAGCTTTCCTTCCTGCCTTGAGAACATGAATGCCAGGAGTGCATGTCCATTCCTAATCAAAGAAGCAGAAAGATAGGGGGAGAGGATTTTAAACTGTACTAATCAATGTTATGTCACCTGTTTGTCCTCTGAATACCTAATGTGACAGATTTCATTCTCCTGCCCCAAAATCTAAATATCAAAATATGTTGAACTTGCAATATCTCATTCTCAGACATGACCAATGCTTTTTGTGGAAAAGTGTGTGCTGTTCCTATTATGTTTAAATCAAACCAAGTTATGAGAAATGTAAACTAGTGTCTGGTAAGGTTACCCAAGGTCACAGATACAGCGCATCTGGTTTTCATTATAATGGAGTACGGTGATTTATATGGTAAGAGTGCAAGATTTTACAAAACCACGGTGACACTTCCATACGTTATTCTAAAACATTGGGCAAATAATGTGTGCTTCTTTTTCTGTACAGCAGTCTTCCCATTTCTTTTTAAGTCGATAATGAACGCATCACCCTCACAAACAAATACAGTGGTACCTCAGGTTAAGAACTTAATTCGTTCTGGAGGTCCGTTCTTAACCTGAAACTGTTCTTAACCTGAGGTACCACTTTAGTTAATGGGGCCTCCCAATGCCGCCGTGCAATTTCTGTTCTCATCCTGAAGCAAAGTTCTTAACCCGAGGTACTATTTCTGAGTTAGCGGAGTCTGTAACCTGAAGCACTGAAGTACCACTGTATAAAATAATTATCTTATGTTATCACGGTAACAGGAAAAAGGGTCAGCTTCTAATGCTTTTTAATGCATAGTGGTACCTCGGGTTACAGACGCTTCAGGTTACAGCTCCGCTAACTCAGAAAGAGTACCTTGGGTTAAGAACTTTGCTTCAGGATGAGAACAGAAATTGTGTGGCGGTTGGCGCGGTGGAAGCAGGAGGCCCCATTAGCTAAAGTGGTACCTCAGGTTAAGAACGGACCTCTGGAACAAATTAAGTTCTTAACTTAATGCATGCTTGAAAGTGTAAATTAAAAACAGTGCACGTTATAATACTTTGTACACTAAAGAGCACTGGAGAAATTATTAATACTAAAAATTACGTGATATAATTGTAGGTAGCCAAAATAAATCTACCCAGCACAACTATTATATATCTTTGGTTCTTTCAACAGAGATATTCTTACACGAGTTGAACCTTACCGCAACATTGAAGAGCTTTTTATTATTTATCGCTTTCTACAAAAAAAAATAAAAAAGGCTCAAAGCGATTTACAAATCCATAAAATACACAGTTGCTTACAGATATTTAAAAACATATGCATTAAAAATGCAATAAAGCCATTTTTATTTTTTTGGTAAAAGTGTGTGTGATGTTGAATCCAACCCAGTAAATTAATGGATGTACATGTATCTTGGTGGCTTACAGGCATAGAATGAAAACATCTAAAATAGTTTTAAATACAGTACAAAAAAAACTGTTGACGTGTAAAAACAATACAAAATGAACAACTAAGTGCGATGGCACTCAATGAAGAACCACATAAAAAGCCTGTTAAGTGCTTTCATCCACTCGACGAAACTTTCATGGTTTTCCATTGACCAATAACCTCCTCCCCAAGCCACATTACAAATTGCTCTTGAAACCAGCCTGTGTTTCAAAAGTTGCTCAAGTGTGTTGTGTCAGTCAGACTACAAAAGTCCAAAGACCCACTCAGTGCATCAAATCAGTCAAATTATTCTCTAGCTGACTGGTTTTCCATTAGTGGTCCCCCCCTAACGCTGGATCTCATTCTTCCCATACTCCACTGGTTTTAACCAGCTCCTGCATGCAGTTGACATCTTGGTCTAGCACAATAGCCAAGCACTACAGCAGATGAAAGCACGTTTCCAGCAGCCAACGTATTCCTCTCCCTTGATTAAATTTTGAACTGGTTCTAATTTTAGAATGTCAAACTGCATGATTCCATAAGCCTCAGATGCTGAATCTCTTTTTAAATTATATGAATGTCAGTGTAAATAGCAATAATCCCATTACAGGACCACTCCCATTTCTACTTATAGGATTCACAAATGATTAGTGGGCTAGGATAAAAGACACAAGTTACTGTTGAACAAACAATCTGAAATTTAAGAACATAATAGATTCCCTATGGGTTCCACCTACCACGTTATCATGTCTCTAACAGTGCCCATAATCTCTATAAGCCTGAGAAGGATTTGTTGTCAAATAGGGAGGAATAAGAATGTAAAGAGTTTCCAGGGCTGGATAGTTAATTCGTAAGGTTGCGCCTGCAGAATTATAAAGAAGCTTCATAGCAGATAAATAAAAAGTCACATTCCTCCATAGTGTACTCTCCTACCAAAGTAATGAAATGCTTAGCCCAAATGTTACTGAAAGTAGTAAATTCCGCTTTTTAGATATGCAGTCTCATTTCTGATTTTATTGTAAAACTTATGCTTCATTGCTAAACAAAATGAAAAACCTTGGCTCTAACAGCATTTTCCCCTTAGCAATGACATGTCCGGTATCAGTAACATCTTCCTCATGTAGCACAATAAAAGAAATAAAAACCATCAGCGATTATTAGCACCCACAATATAATATATACAGCTTCCATTTACCTTGGTTCACACAAGAAGTCCGTGTTTTCACCCTCTGCTCTCCAGACCAGCCACTCCCTGAAGGATGGATGGCAGAACATTCGTGTTTTGTCTCGCCTTTTTATCAAAAAGCCTGAAAGGGACTCCATCCTCTGATGGAACTCTTCCCAGTCCTGTTCACCGTATATCTGGCCAGCATTGATGGCCTGGAAAATCTGGTCATCTGTCATTGGGTGAAGTGACGCCAGAGCCACATTTAGCACTGGCAGGGCCCTTTCAAATGATGAGTTCGTCATGAACTTCATGTTGCACTGAAGCAGATAGAGCTCAGAGAGCGAGACCGGAACTACCTTGTAGCTTGCACTTTTGATCACTAGGTGACCCTTCTGAAAGAGATCCAGGGTCAATTTCAAGTAGAGATAGGATCCCATGCTCCTCATGATCAGATGGTTGCTCACTTTCCCAATTATAGCTGCATCAGCTTTTCCATTCAGAGATATATTGTTTACAATATCCTGGCTGGCACCGATCCTGTACTGAATGTACGCATTCAAATCAGCCTGTATTTCTTTATTTTCAGGGAAATCATCCAGGGAGATTGTAAAGAAAGGATATGAGCTGATTATTTCCTGTATTATAACAAGAGAGAGAGAGAGAGGAGCACTTTACAGAACACATGCCATAGGTGTACGGATTAAATCTGAGTTTGCAGGAACATCACATTAAAGGTGGATCAAGCTGGACTAAGCGCCAGCATGAATGAAACCTTGGTATAGATAGGTATTTACCGAATGAACAACGTAACTATTTGGTCTAAGGTAGTAAAACTGCTTCTGGAGAGTTTTGTTTCAGATTATAACCAGGGGTGAGGGGTGGAATTGCCCAGCTGAATGCTTCGTGAGTGTGTGTGTGTGTGTGTGTGTGTGTGTAGAACAAATCCCCTCTACATACAAAATTAGTACACTAGGAGGGGGAAAGCTAGCCTAGAGCTTTCCTCCCTGACATCTGGTTTTCTATGTGCAGATAATATTTGTAATATGCAACATTCAACCATACAGTCCCCTACTTGTGCTCTGAAGTAATAGACTTTCACTTAGAAGGACTTCATCGTCATTACTGAATTCGTCCAGACACGGCAAAACATTTTCTAACATGTTGGTCAAGTGTCCGGCCACCCACAGATTAAAAAAGAGAGGGGCAGGACAAACAGGGAAATAGCAGCAGAGCCCTTTTGTTATTCACACAAGTAAATAAGTCTGACCTGGCGGCTTTTATAGGGGACAGAGAGCATAAGATGAACTGCTCTGGATACTCTCTGTTTTGTTCCCTCCTTTTGCCAGAGCTGGGAAGTAGTGTAGAGACTGAAATGCTGCCTCCAGTCTGGACCTGATGGATTTTGACACCAAGTTGTGTTGGCTGACAGTGGTTTAAAAGAGTTTGCTGTTGCGGCTGTGCACTTTTACACCACACATATAGTAGAGCTGCTGCAGGTCTTCAGAGGAGCCTGAGATTATTACTACTTACCTGCCCTCCCCCAACAAAAATGTTTTATTCAGGTTAGTACCCCTGCACCTGTCTAAGCCACAGCACATTTTCCAGACTATTCTTTCCAATTAAAATTAAAGCATAAACAACTCCTTGAGACTCTTTCTCCTCAATGCAGCATTATTTCAGAACAACGTTTGAAGCTATACGTTTTCAAAACATTACCTGGAAGTTCGTTCTTACAGTCACAATCAGTTTTAGCCAGGGAGGAAATTTAGAAATAATATTTGTGATGAATGAAGAAACAGTGTCCCCATAATCAGGTTTATGAAATTCAGCCTCATTTAGGCCATCTATCAAAATGATATATTCCTCTTCTGGAATTTTTTGTTCTGAAAGGCAAGATGTTGAAATACCAATGAAGTATACATCACACACACACACAGCCCCACTTTCAATTTATAAAGTGGTTTACAGGAATTGAATAGATAAACATAACCTTTCACTTTGTAATTTGCTTTGGATAACTTTTTGTGAAAATATGACTAAATGCAATATTGCTAATAATGGTATTAATAATGACCCCTGTATTATCCTAAGAAAAATAAGGATAATAATGAAGACTAACAACAAAAGCAGGAAAGTGGTGAACAATCTGATTGTGTAAAAATTTTGCAGCGGGAAGGTTTAAGTCCAGGTTTCCAGACCCATAATTGCTACTAACTGTCTTGTTTCACCTAATAAGTATTCTGAAATGCATGGATAGCAACTGCAGTTCATTATTTCTAAATAGATGCTAGACTGCTGAAGTCACAGCTTGTGTGGAGCTGTTTATGTTGTTACTGAGCAAACAACATTTGCCATCACAGCTTCCATTAAAAGTTCCATTTTTGCAAATGGATTCACATTGCTTCATGAATAATTAATATATCGTATTATAGAATGCACTACAGATGACTTGTAAGTATATCAGTAAATGTGTACAATTATAACCTAATAATTTTTATTTTTATTTTTTTAAATATAGAGCAGTTCATTATTTATTTAAGGAAACTACTTCAATATCTTAGCTTTTTCTAAGTGTGCTTTTCATCATACATATCAAATACAGTTGGATTAACACTGGTTTGCAATATTTTATTTTCTTGGGTGGCTCTGATACCTTATTTTAAAACAAAACGGCAAAACACACCCTGGTCTGCAAGCTAACTTCTGCTAGGCACATCTAAAACACAAACCTTGTCTTGTAATTGAAGTCACTGTTGAGAAATTTTATTTTTGGCCTACCTTTCCTAAGATTTGCAAGTGGTTCCAGCACTCCTCTTCTGAATGCTGCTACTGGATCTTGAACACAGGACCTAAGGCTAAGCATACTTTGTAGATGTGGTTCCCTTATCAAAAGTTCTCTGTATGCTGTTAACTGATGGGACCGGCAAAGAAGAGCAGCAATACTATGCACAAATTCTGGGACAAGGCATGTATAAGTGTTGTCAGCTTGACAGTAGTGATAGGCAACAACCTTTTTCAAAAAGAAAAAAGAAAGAAATGTTTAGTATTTATAGTAGATGCTTCCAGTTACATGAGTAAAAATAATGGGATCTATTGAATCATTGTAGATTTAGAGCAGATATGGGTAACATCTGTGTGGCATAGTGGTTAGAGTGTTGGATTAGAACCTAGGAGACCAGGGTTCAAATTCCCACTTCTCCATGAAGATCACTGGGTGACCTTGGGCCAGTCACTCACTCTCACCCCCCAAACCTCACAGGGTTGTTGTGAGGATAAGATGGGAAGGAGGAAAACTATATAAGCCACCTTGAGCTCATTGGTGGATATATATAGATATATATATATAGAGAGAGAGAGAGAGAAAGAGAAAGAGAGAGAGAGAGAGAGAGAGAGAGAGAGAGAGAGACTGCAATTCCCATCATTCCTGACCAATGACCATGCCGAACTGGGCTGATGGAAGCTGGGAGTTCAACAACATCTGGAAGGCACGAGGTTCCTCACACATGCAAGGTAAAGGTAAAGGGACCCCTGACCATTAGGTCCAGTCATGGCCGACTCTGGGGTTGCGGCGCTCATCTCGCTTTATTGGCCGAGGGAGCCAGCGTACAGTTTCCAGGTAATGTGGCCAGCATGACTAAGCTGCTTCTGGTGAACCAGAGCAGTGCACGGAAACGCCCTTTACCTTCCCACCAGAGCAGTACCTATTTATCTACTTGCACTTTGACATGCTTTCAAACTGCTAGGTTGGCAGGAGCAGGGACCGAGCAATGGGAGCTCACCCCGTCGCGGGGATTCAAACCACCGGCCTTCTGATCGGCAAGTCCTAGGCTCTGTGGATTAACCCATAGCGCCACCCGTGTCCCCTCCTCACACCTGTACTAGAGCACAAAACTCAGGAGATGCTAAGACTTGGTTGTGTCAGTCAGGGCTGACACTGGTGAAGACGTAATGAAAACTTCAAAATGGAGAAGGGAAGAATTGGAAAAATTCACTACTGGAGAAAGAGAGAGAGAAGCAAAAGGAGAGTATGTTCCCTTTGTAGCTTCTGATATGCAAACCATAGTTTACAGAGAACCTCTCTATCCTTACAAGGTATATTATACCTTCCCAAATATATCTCCCAGCACCAAACAATGAATTCTGGAAATAGGTAAACACAGATGTACAAATGTAATTCACATAAATATATCCTGTAATTCACATAAATATAATATATATATATCCGGTAATTCACATAAATATATCCCTCCCTCATCAATAACCATATCACTCTGCCATATACAAAGACTGCTGCATATGGCCAAAACTGGTGACTGTCCTTTGACAAACACAATGCTAAAGACCTCAGAAGACCCAGCAGTTCCAAGGCAGACCAATGTGGTACCTCGGGTTAAGAACTTAATTCGTTCTGGAGGTCTGTTCTTAACCTGAAACTGTTCTTAACCTGAAGCACCACTTTAGCTAATGGGGCCTCCTGCTGCCGCTGCGCCACCGCTGCACGATTTCTGTTCTCATCCTGAAGCAAAGTTCTTAACCCGAGGTAATATTTCTGGGTTACCAGAGTCTGTAACCTGAAGCGTATGTAACCTGAGGTACCACTGTACTGGCCTCAACAGAAAGGATTCCAGCCAACATGGCAACAAAACCAGAAAGTTCAAGTCCATTTGTTAAACACAGGATGCTACAACAGTGCTGCTTGCTCTTCTAAAATATATATTTCTTTAATTAAAAAAAAAAAAACCAAGCCAAAATTTGTCCCCCCTTGCTCCTTTTCTTTCTTTTTAGCAGATTCCCAGACTGTCTGGCTATATGGTATAATCCAACTATGAGTTCTAGATCTGGAATGTTGACAAGTTACAGATCTGTATTTTATTTTATAATGCACTAGAGATAACTATCATGTTCCTCCTCTTGTAAAAGTTAAGTGCACTGATGAATGGGACATCAGGCTTAATTTTGGCAAACTCTGAGCATATGCAGAAGTATGCACCATCAAGCTCTGTGCAGCTTAATATTCAGTAAGGATGCATAATCTTAAAGTGGTTAGCGCTGACTTAATACATCTTTATTCTATCATTTTCTAAAAATAATAACTGCTTTGATGACGACAACAATATTAGGACAGTTCTTACATAAAGACAGTACCAAGTAATACTTCAATACCAAAGCAAATCCTCTGCTATTTACAACACTCGGCAAGGCTTGCCTTCTTTCACAATCCTTCCTGCAAAAATAAATGCATTAGAATGTCCCTAGTGCAATTTGCTGGTAATTCCAGCTTATATAACCGTTAGATACATCAGTGACGAAAACACTGTAAGCTGCCTAGATCAAATGTTTGATCCCACTCCCTCCTCCTTGACACATGCGCTGCAGGAAGGTACGTTAAATAAACGAGCTGATGGGGGCAGTCATTTCCTTTGGAATTAGAGATCGCCATCTGCCAAAGTCGGACAGTGAAAAAAATATTCTCAAAACTCAAGTAAAACTGCATCTTTGCCCTTATGCAATCGGGATAAAAAAGGGAAATAAAAAGTGGCAAACAGAAAGAAATCACCATAGATGATGCAATGTGTACCTCCTCACTGGCAATGTGTAGATCACTGAAGTGAACTGTACCATTTATTAAAAGCTGAGAAAAAGAAATTAGTGGCACAGAAGCCTGGCCGCTTACACAGTGCTTCTAAATATTCTGAATTCTTGTAAGGGGGTCAATATACAGGTAGAATGTGTGTGATTTGGATTATGGTTAAGAGCTGTTAAATATTAAGAGGTTACCTTTGACGCAAGACGTCTAACAGATTCTGCCATTTGGTTCGGATGTTCCTGAGCTGGGGGGCAGCTGAATGTTTTGCTTGTACTGGTACCCGCTGAGGCAACGGAAGCGGGTATCTGGCTGAGAGGAATCTCTTGACAGGGGTCGCTGCCTGTGAGGAAAGAGACCAGCAGACACCAGAGTTATAACCAGCAGTGATCTATTTTGTGGTATAAATTATGTATCTGCAATGTTGGTGATGTTTAGTCTTCCAGGGAAAGTTAAAACACTGTTTGAAATCCCACAGCCTGCCTGCATGTGTTACCAGTTATGACTTCATCCATGTAGCTGCACATGCTCATCACTTTGAAGATCTGCTCGGCTAATTTAGAGATGCCGTAACAGCAAATGCCCAAATCAAAAACAGAAGAAAAACATTTAAAATTCCTTTGTAGTAATAAACACGTCCTTCCAAATGTACCCCAAGGCTATATTTCGTTTCATGGGCCTATGGTAACAAAACGCTAGCATGGAATGACAGATATATTTGTTTTGAGTAGGTCAGCATCTCTAAAGGGTTTGGTTGGGGTGAAAGCACCATAGACTCATAGAACTGTAGAGCTGGAAGGGCACAAACACACATTCCTTCCCAATTTCAGTACAGTAAGGCTATTAATTTTGAGAATGGGCACACACCTATGCAATAAAATGGAACTCATGGAAGCGGACTTGGGGGAAAAGCCGTGGGGCAACAAAGCAACAGAGTGTGAGTATGTGAGCGAAAAACAGAAGCGGTGTAAATTAAAGACATACTTACTGCCAGCATTGAAGTCAATATAAACATGGAGAATTCAGCAGGGGTAGCCAACATTGTCCTCCAGGTCCATGCTTGCCACCGTGACCAATGGTCAGGGGGTATAGGAGTTGTACTCCAGCAGCATATGGAGGACACCATATTGGCTACCCCTGTATTAAGCCACAGAGGCAAATAAAAAAACCCCAAAACTTTAAATGCAGCTGATTTTTAATCACACACCAAGTATCTGTTGAAACATGAAGTTCTCTGCAATTATTAGTAGAGTTTACTTATAGACTGCTTTGTCTCAAAGTGTTGAACATATTGGAACCATATGCACAACAGAGTAAAATAAAATGCAAATCAGCAAACAGAACCATGTAAGGTGGCAAAATTTGACAACAACGGTGGGGGGCAGAGAATAGCCTTCCCAAGATAGAGGGTTAAATGGTGCTCTTCTCAACCCTACATCTAACATCTAACGCACTTCAAAGGATGCCTTAGCGCCAAAACTAAAGGAGTCTGATGGATCTTCTGAAGGGTATTCATTCCATAACATTGGCAGCACTACCACCAAGGAGGCCCTGTCCTTTACACCTCCAATAGGCCCCTTGTAGGAACTGTACTACCAAGCAGCTCATTTCCAGAGTCTACCAAGAGAGCAACTAGAGAGTGGGGAAGAGGTGCTACCAATGTTAAGCAAAGCTAATGCAACTTATTTGTCCCACAAGATGGCAGTTCGTGTAGCACATATGCATGCAAATACAGTAGTGTTTACACTTTTCTGAATTAGCAAAAATAATCTACAAAAATTGTTTTTAAACCTACTTTTGGGAGAAGAATTAGAGCTGGTGGAAGCAATCTGCCTCATGCGACTTCCATGACAGCTAAGTGCCACAAGCTTTGAAATAATAGCAGTCTTCCCAAATCCCACATTTCCAACAACAACAGCTCCCCTGGTTTCTGCCTGCTCTTTATTATTCTTCAACTTTTCCTCTATTGCCTGAAACAGCCAGTCTCTTCCGACAAACACAGAGTCCGTTGTTATGCTTGGCACTTCAAACAATAGTGGCTTAAGCAGAATGTCTTGAGGCTTATAGGGGACAAAACGTGCTGAGAGAAAGGAAAAAACTTGTTAGAAGACAATATTTTAAGCAACGAAAGATCAATTTAAGGCAGAAGCACTCAAACTTTAGAAAATGCAACTAATCTGTTTTGAACAATTTATTGTAAACAAACCTTGAATCATAAGTACATCAGAGCAGAAGCGCACAGCTGATTTCATAAAGTCAGCTTCTAAACTTTACATGGCTTCCATTCAAGATTCATACACAGCAAGAGTGTGGGCTACTAAAAAGAAAAATCTGCATAAGTACATATTTTTAGGGCCTCAAAATCTGAGATAATAAAGGTAAGTCTGTGGAGGCATCCTATAAGACACAGCCAGCTTCCAAAGTAAAGTCCTGGGGAAATGTTGATTCTAAAAAAACCAAAAGGCAGGCAAGAAAGTTAAGGCAATTGCAATGAACCCTACCTTATACCATGTCCCACTTGAGCAGAACGTTAAATGCTCTGAGTGGAATTATTCTCTGCTTCCAAATCTGTAGGACTTGCTAGGTAATGTGAAGGGGAAGAGCTGTCTCCTTCCCCATCCTAAATGTCCTGGGGCTGCCACGGTCCCCAAAGCCATCACACCGTACTCTGGAGACACTTTGATCACGGCTGAACAGACATAATAGTTCTGTGAGCCCTGGGAGAGAGGCTGTATCTCACCAGTAGGACATCTGTTCTGCATGCAGAAGGCCCCAGATTCAATCCACATCTCCAAGTAGTGGATTGAGTATGTCCCTTATCTGCAACCTTGGGAAGCCACTGGCAATCTGTGTTGAAAACAATGAGCTAGGTGAACCAATGGGCTCCACATCTCTGGAGAGCTGCTGCTGGTCAAGTATATTTGCTAATTAAGTAACTCTTCAAAGTGTTCTATAAAGGCAGACAAGCCTCTAATTTCCACTAAGCAAGCACCAAAACAAAACACTTGCATCTTTCACTAGGGAATAATGCCATCTCCAGAGCAGGTCAACACAACATTAGTTATTTATTTCATAGAATCTTAGAGTTGGAAGGGAACCACAAGGCTTATCTAGACCAAGTTTTGCTCAATGTGGGGCTCGAGTCCATGAGTCTCGTGCTTTACCGATACCTTTTATTTCTTGCTGAACTCTCCCTCCAGCAGTATTGTGCCACGGTAAGCGAATTGAGGTCCTCAATGGTGTATTCCTCTGACCATCCAAATAGCTCAGGTCTTCTAGCTTGGTGGAGCTTGTTGCTGTAACAACAAAGAACCTTGTAAGATGGATGGGCTGCAGGAGGTTCAATATTATGTCCCAAAACAGTAGCCGGTCACAGCTGAGTAACATGGAACAATGCAGAGGTGCACAGCAGAAGGTGTACCTCTACAAAGCAAACTGTGGTGAACTTAAAATGCTCTGCTGAACTCATTGGAGACAGAATGCGGTACAAACATAGTAGAGTTTTTCCTTTGCAATGACACACTAGATCTTACTGCAGCCCCATCACTTTAAAAAACACAGCATTGAGCTGCCATAAGCTTCAAGTTAGTTAAAAATTAATTTACTTTACCCTCTCCTTTGGATGTGTTAATCACTACACACTATGGCCATAAAATGCTAATGATTGATTATGCTTCATGTGAATATCCCCCCCCCCATTGTTAAACACTGAAAGTATCAACTTTTCAGGACACTTTCCAGTGTTTCTTAGAAATTCTTATAAGAACGAAAACATTATGCAGTGGAAAATAACTCAGTGCATAGAAACAACCCTAAAGTGTGTGTGATTTTGTATTTCAAAAGACAATTTTTTAAAAAAATATCCTCCCTTCACCATAAACTGCCTGTCTCAAGGTTCCAGTCCTCCAATTAATTGTGCTCCTTTGTGATGTATATATATATTATATATGGGCAACATTCAGAAGGATTTAAAACTGCTGATTTACTGTTGGGTAGTAGATAAGAGAGGACAAGGGTCACGATGAATTTTTATGACCAGTTTGGCAGCCAATTTATTTATTAAAGCTTCAATATTTCCATGTCAAAACACAGCAAGGTTGCTAGCATGAATCTTCTGCCCCAATGATTTCATTCAGAGTTATTGGCAACCCAAATCTTGCAAGCAGACACTGTCCAAATCTTGGAAGGAGACAAGCAGGCACTTTGTGCAGTATTTCACAGCATCCAGAACATCAACAATCACCCATTAATGGCAGGATTCTCAGCCTCCCTTTTTGCAAAGATATATACATGACTAGCCATAAAAGCATTTAAGAGGCTGTGAAATGTACTGAAAAATAAATCGGTCATCTCCAGAATGCATTAACAAGCGACACAGAAAGAGAGCTGAAGTTAGAAACAGTAGTCCTAATACAAAACTGATGTGTAGAAGAGAACCGTACTATAGCCAGGAGTTTTGCTGATGTTTTTAGAGGCATGATCTGCATTTTAAACTAAAAAGTGGCTTGTCTCTTCAGCCCTGTGAGCGTATGCAATGGACACATGGAAGAAACCAATTGATATATTTATCATAACCAACCAGGAAAATCTTCCCAACATAACCCACCAAAATGCAAGGAAATAGGGGCTGAAATTTGTGTGTGTGTGTGTGTAAAAATACCATACTTTTATAATACCTGGAAAGGGCTGCAGAACTGTCTACATTACTTTAGCTTGTTTTGAGAACATGTGTACTGAAATGGGGGTTTTCTCCCATTTAGGCCTTTTCCATGCACCCTACCACTCCACATACCTGGCAGATTTCCACAAAACTGACACCCAATGGATTTTGTTTACTTTGTTAGTACGTTAGTATGGCTTCACTCCCTTGATGAAATTTAAAAGGGAAGTTCATCATCTTCTAGAATAAAACAACATGCTAATGCATCTAAATTTTATTTCTTAAAAATGTGTCTGATATAAAACCAGAAGCAAAAGTTCATGAACTGAAGAGACCTTCCACAATTGTATGGATACGGGGCTCTCTGCATTCTAGTATGACTACCTTAACACAAAGTCTGGGTTCTTATGGCAAGGGCAAATTCCAGTACCCAGCCATTAGCAAATATTTAAGTGAACGAGTGATCTTCTAAATCTAGAGAAGATGCCCCCCCCCAAAAAAAAACCCCACATACATTATTCTTTTTATTAGGATACTTGCCCTTTTGAGTCAAATCAGTCATTTTGATCAACGTTCTGAAGATTTATATACTGCTTGATTGTAACAAAAACTAGACAAACCTCAAAGCAGTTTACAAAAAGAATAAAATGAATGTTAAAAAAAATTAAAACAACAATTAAAATTAGTGATAAGCTGGTCACTGATTAAAATACACGTTAAAAGTTTACGTATCTGGATCAGCTTATCTAAACAAAAATGTTTTTGACAGGCACCAAAAACAGTACAGACAGCACCTGTCTCATGTCAACAGGAAGGCAGTTCCAAAGTGTAGCTGCTGCCACACTAAAAGATTGATATCTTACAAATGTGGAACGAGTATTATGTTGCCTCTGTAACAGTACCAGTTCCGCAGCTTGAAGTGCTTCAGTGAGCACATATTGGGTAAGGCAATCTCACAGGTAAACTGATCCCAAGTGGTTAGGGCTTTATATAGTAATATTTCATATAATAAGTGTACACATATAGTATACCTGTAGGCAATTGCACATGAACATAGCAATTCCCTTGATCACTGAGGTGCCATTGAAGGAGAATGCCATGATCACAGGACTAAGTTTCACCCGTCTCAATATCCACCCAGATCTCATTTGCATTGGAAAAAGGGGGTTGTTCAGTTTAAATAACAACCAGTTGAGCCTCCACAAGGAATTCCTCCCATACAAAAATAGAAATGAAGAGAAAACTCCCTAAATATACTGAAGAAAAACAGAAGTCACTCAGAAGAAGAAAGCTAAGTAGACAGGTAGTTGTCTTTTCTCTCAAGGTGTTTGCAGACAGGGACAAATCTCTCTACTCAATAGGATAGCCAGCAGAACTTGGTCTCTGACTAAAGAATTCTAGAAAGTTATACAGATGCTTTGTGCAGAGACCCAAGTCTACGAAGAATAACTGTAAAAATCAGCACCTTCCATACAGCAGATAATTCGTTTGGGTTATTAATAATGGTCTAAGATCCATAGAGAGCTTTTCCAGATTTTTTCCTGCCACATAAGAATGAGTGTCTATGGAATATGGCTGTGCAAGTATCATGGGGCTCCAAATGGACTGTGTTCATCAAAGCAGTAGCAACACAACTTCCCCTACCCAATCCCCATGGGTTATGTTCAATGTAGTGCTATGGTGAAAGTTCCATCAGCACAAGGATTTCTCCATGCACAATGGAATGTTCTCCCCCCCCCCCCCGTCCGTGCACCCAACCCCCTGGAACAGATTTGGAGATGGTGTTGGATGTGTGTGGGAGACAAGGAGTGAAATCCCATTGTACTGGCTCAAGTATTTAGTTGGACACTGCCCCATGTCTGCATCATTGTATATGCATTTAAAAGCTTAATATAGAGGCTGAGTGCTTCCTGCTATAATCCTTCGTCGATGGACTTATATAGCTCTTTACATAAAAAAGCAATGAGCACAAAGAACACTACACTGTCTCTGCACAGCAACATCCCTATCACTTTGCAGACCTTTGTGCTTCAACTGCTTCTAAAAATTACTTCTGTTAAATTTCATGCACTCCCCTTAACCAGTGCTGGCTCTCTAGCATTTCCATTATGTGGTGATCAGACACAATTTGATGGGAACTGGTCCATGCAAGAACAGTGCTAAAGGAAAAATATGCATTAAAAAAAAGGGCTGGAGCACACACAACGCTTGCTCCCTTTGGTTGCTCCTTACCTGCAACAGAATTGGGCCGAGGCATTACTAATGAGCCAGAGCTTTGAGTGTAAGTCACAGGGCCATCTCCAGAAGATGCTTCCACTTTTGGCAGACTTTCTGAAGACCCCACTGTCTCCTCTTCTGCAACTGGTGAGCAATTATCTGTTCTCCGTTCATGAATAATTCCTTGGTGTGCACCAGCTCTGAGGCTTCCGTCTTTGCTCCACTCCAAACTGGATCCACTACGGTCGTCGTTTTCAGATGAACTTGTTACTGTCGCTTAAAAACAAATAAAAAGGAAACCAATGAATTCTAATGGGAAGAATGCTAGAATAATAAACTGGTTTGCAGTGTTCTTAGACTGAAACTTCGTTCAATAAGGTGATGAGCTCCTCCTACAAGGCACACTAAATTAGTGTTTCCTGGGCTGGTTTTAGCGAGGAGACAAAAACATTCATTGGGCATCATAGTACAGCTACTACTGTTCATGTTCTTAGTTGCAACTAGGTATGTCTCTCAGAGCATGACCTCCTTGCTTTAAGAATACTGACAACTTAAATAACATAAAACATCGTAAGGATTTTGATGAAAGCCTTGTGGTGTGCTTCTGTATGGCCAAATGATTAACGTTGATTAAAGGCAGGGGGCAAACTTGGGACTTTTGATGCATCGTGAACTAAGAGTCCCTTCTGATTTACTCATTGAGGGGAGTGGGAGGGCCAGGAAAGATTTCCACTCCAGTTTCTAATAGCGAAAAGACAGAATGTCACCAGTCTGCCTCCCCCGTCCTCATTTTGGCCACTAGCCCAGACTTCTCTCTTACTTAGCTCACCGCAAATGATGAAAATCTGCCCTCACCCCCATTATGTCAACGGAGGCGGAGACAATTTCAACTAAGGCAATAAAAACTTTTTTTAAAAAAGAAAGAAATAAAAGAATAAAAGCCTGACCCAGCAGAAAGTGCGGGTGAAGGAGAGGGAGGGGAAGGGCAGCTCTCCACTCAAAAAACCTACTGGCCCAGAATAACGTAGCAGGGATGGAAATTACAATGGAAGCCTACTTAAGTAGCATGGAAGAACAAGCTATTTTCACGGTTTGGCAAAGTCTGCCAAAAACAGTTACACAAAAGATAATACTTGCCAAACTGTATGCTGAATGAGCATTTAATACTCTTCATATATTTGCATGCACACATTGAGTGTACACACACACACACACACACACACACACACACTCGTTAAGGGATGCTTTAGGAAATGCAGTACGTACACCCTCCACACTTAAATCCTTCCAAATGAATGTAGAATGATTAGATCTATAAATAACTTGGGGGACTAAGGCTACTTAGTAAGATTCCAGTTCATTTTAATATCCATTCCATTCCCACCCCCCTTTAGATGAAGACAAATTTGCAATGCATGTGTACAAGCTAGCTTTCAAATTAAATGCTGTCTTTCAGGATTTGCAGGGGAATGCATGGGAGGGAGTGTTTTATTTTAAGATGAGCATGTTGCACAACAGAAAATTCTATACATTTTCACAACAGCCTTGAGAACAGAAGGCGCACAATTTCCAGATCCGTTATCATCCTAGCTAATGGGCTTCCCAGCGGTTTTCTTCCATGTGTCCTCAAGTCTTCATTTTACCCAGTTCTTTGGGGCTTGATTTCTCCTGTTCTAGTTTTCATTCCCAGTTATGAATTAATCACTAGCACACCTCCTTCACCCTAACTGCAGTGGATCCATTTCCAGGCCCAATCTAAAATGTGGATCTTAAACTTCAAAGCTCTTAATGGCTTGGAACCAGGTTATTTGAAATATTGCCCTTTCCTGCATATACCTCACCTGATCCTCAATATCTTTTTCAGAGGCCCTGTTCCAAATGCCCCACCAAGTGAAGTGCGTTGGGTGGCTATTAAGAAGCAGGCCTTTTTAGTAATAGCACCTCAGCCTACTTGGAGAAAGTTGTTTGGAACCATCTCTGTGGTCCTTCCAGTAACAGATGAAGGCCTTTTTCCCCACTTGGGCCTCTCAGTGTTTGGTTTGCAATTTTCTCTGTATCTGTGTTGCCAACTGAAGTACAGCATAGATCCGTTACTGTTTATTGAAACTCAAATGGCCTCGGTGGCTCTTTCACTCACACCCCCCACACCAGGTTTGCCTTCTCTCCCCACACTGGAACACTGTGTCATGAACCTGTTTGCAATGATACAAAAAACTGAAAACTTTCCAGGCAGGGATCTTTGTTTACAAGGGGTGGAACACTCCCCCAAATGGTAGCATAATAAAAACACTTCCTGGTCCTTAACAAAGTTCTCTATATGCTTCACATGCATTATTTCAGTAAATCTTTAGAACAACCCTGTATGTTCAATCAGTATTGTACTCAAGGATGAGAGATAAATGTACTGCCTAAAGCAACCCAACAAATTCATAACTGTAGTGAAATGTGGAGCGGAGGCTTTATGATCAATTGCTCCTGCTCTTAATCACTGCATCCCATTAGCGCTGCTATTCTCTTCCACAGCAGAACTTCCCCAGCAAATATACACTGTATTGCAGTGAAGAAACTCAGGGTTCCAGCCCTCTCCCAGCCCATGACTAAATGCCCACAGGAAAGACACAAAAGAACTACTGAGAATGGCAAAATTATTTCAAGCGAAAGAGCACTTAAAAATTTTCTGGAGCATGGAGACTTTGGAATTGAAGCCAAGTACTAACAGAAATTAACACAAGAGAGTTTTGGAGCAAACTCCCTGTACGCCTAGTGGCTGTATCGGCTGATGCAGAGAAGCAAGATGCAATAGAAACAGCAGTAAGTCAGTGCATTGCTATGAGTTAAACTGCTTACCTATAATTCCACTATCCTTGCTTTCCAACGTAGAGCTTGGGCTGCTAATGGTCCCACAGGGACTACTTTTGTTGGCCGCTGTTTTGCCAGCACAGCTATTCAGAGTTGAGCAGGGGCTGTCGGTGCTTGGCGACGTGGTGCTGCTCGTCAGGGTAGAGCAGGGACTGACTCCTTGGCTAGCTATGGTGCACTAGAAAACGAAGGAAAGGAACGATGAATACACAGAGCACAGCGCTATCGGTCCATGGCGGAATCAATACTAAGCAGGAAATCAAATGAGCCTAAAGTTAACACAACTTTCCAAGGCTGCATTGTAAGAGGATTCATTAAGCCCCTTTCAAGAAAGAAGCAGCAGCAGCAATAAGACAATAGCAGATTATGGGCCCTTAGTATTTTAACTTGGACCTGTAAAGTTCACAGTCATATGCATAGAAAACTGTTGAGAGGCTGCAACACAAAACCCAGGACTTGTTTGGGATAGTGATCAAATATGCTTCTCTGCAGATTTGAAAAGGAAAGGCGTCGACAAAATTTGGTTTAAAATCTTTTGTCACAGGTGGCTAGAATTCTTCTAGAATAGGTGCCCTCCTGTACTACAACAGAATGCACTGTCTCCTCTCAGCATCTCGCGAGAGTCATACAGATTATTTCCCACGTTCTTATGCCTCATAAACCAAGCAGTAAGGAATGCGCAAGCCAGAAGTGCCTATGGGACAAAAGGCATTCAGTTAAAAAAACACATGCGCAAAAACAGATGGGTACAAGCAAGTGAGCCATGGCTGCTACATTAGACAACAGAACAAGAGAAAATGTTGTAACAAAACTCAAATCTGATTCCCAAGGCCAAAAGTAGAATAATGATCTGCTGTGAATTTTCACAAGAGGGAGATTTTCAGCTCTTCCCTGTATATTGATCAAGCAAAAAGCCACATCTTCAGTTCATTGTGGTGATCTTTATTGCCTAAGACAGGAGTGGGAAACATGTGGCGCTCCATATGTTATTGGACTACAACACCCATCAGCTTTGATTACTGGCCCTGCTGGGAGTTGTAGTTCAACAACATCTGGAAGGACAAGGTTCCCCTACCTTAGGAGAAAATCCAAATGTTGTTTTTAAATAATCCTTCCAGGTCGCAACTGCCTGAAGCAGCAAGTGAAAAATAACCATTCCATGATTTTCTCACAATCCCATCCAATGTAAAGAATTTCCTTGGAACAGTGAAGATTAAACCAAAGCTCTTTTTCTTTCAGTGCTTCCTACAAATGTGCACTGTGTACACATTTATGTAAGTGATTTTTGTTGTCTATTAGCATGTTTGCTATTAAATATATTGAAAGCATGGTATCGCTAGTTTTAACAGATTACTGTTTACAAGTTGTTTCCATTAGCATACCATAGCTTCGCGCTTTTCTTCCACAGAGATATGGGCAGACGTTGGAATCCCTTCTCCCAGTAAAAATCCCAGTCTTGTCATCAGTTCCTGAGCCGCTGGTGAACAGCTTGATTCTTTCTCTGACTTTGTTTCTATGCAATAAAAGAAAACACTCTATGAAGGAGTACAGTGACTTGCTTTGCAAGAGTAGCAACAAGTTACAAGAAAAGAGATTCTGACTAAACACCAGGAAGAACTTTCTGACAGTAAGAGCTGTTCGGCAATGGAACTGTCTCCCTCAGGAAGTTGTGGACTCTCCTTCCTTGGAGGTTTTTAAGCAGAGGTTGGATGGCCATCTGTCATGGATGCTTTAGCTGAGCATTGCAGGGGGAGGACTAGAGGAACCTCAGGGTCCCTTCAAACTCCATGATTCTAGAAGAACAAGGCTCATTCAAGTATGAATTCATTCTTGAGCCAATAAGAATATAGATTTCAACAGAGAGAGAAACAACGAAATGGATTATCAGGGGATATAATACTAAAGTTTTAAAACCTATGACACAATCCTGCCACCATGGGGCTCCTTTAGGTCCCATTGATTGCAAGGGAGACGGGTCAGCACACATTTAACTTTTTCATTGAAATCAAAGGGTCAAATGAGATGTGGCATGTGAAATGCGATCTGGTTCTCCAGTTATTTTCTTTTAAATTAAAAATTGGAGCAGGGCTGCTTCGAAGATATGGGAAATGGTGCTTGAGAAACTTATGTTCACATGGAGAGCTTGAACTAAAGCATGCAGGTAACACATATTATTTGAATAGGGCAGTGGTTCTCAATTGGTGGTCTGTGGACCCCAGGGGGTCTGTGGAACCCACCCAGGGGGCCTGTGGCACATACTCTGCCAACAGTCTAGGACACTCTGCGAACATCACACAAGAGCACAGCGCCCCCAAACACACAAGATTGCGGCACCCAAAAATGTGTGGTTTTGGGCACCATACTCTTGCTGGGTCAGGTGACTCTCCTAGAAGACACTCGTCCTGGTTTTGAGCTGGGACATGTTGGAGGGTATAGTGGCACCATTCACATAATAAAACCTACTACAGAGATATCAACATTTTCAAAAGTAGGGGGTCCATGGCTTGGATTTGAAAAACAGGGGGTCTGGCTAATTGGGAACCAGTGGAATAGGGGATGAATATGACAAGTGCCTAAATAAAAAACAAAACAAAGGAAACATTCCACATGCAAATAGCAGAATAATTTAGATAGAATAAACAGCATGGGAATAACAGGTAAAAATACCTCCTCCTCCAGTCCCATTTTCTACAGGGCTATTATTAATACGTTTAAAAATGAACCACCTGGGATCCCATTCACAAATCTCCCATATTGCATCTAGTTTGTCCCTCAATATGCTTTTCTCTGGATGATTTATGGGCCAGGTATTTTCAGAAAGCTATGAAATAGTACAATCTCAGGGAAATGTATCCGTTCCTATACAAATGTGGTGGAGTATTAATTTTACTCTTGCTTATGACTACCTGTGCAACCGTCCCAATTATCTCCCAACTTTTCTGCTTTTATGTTGCATCATATACTACTTTTGTTGTTACTCTTATAGTTATTGAAAATTCAGTAAGTATTTTAAATTGTAAGCTGACCTGAGAACTTTTTGTTATAGGGTAGCCAATATAAATAAATAAATAATATTGTTCTTTCGGTAGTGCCTTCCCCCTTTCACTTATTTGTAGGTGGGGGAACCTCAAGAAAGACTCGAGATAAAAAAAAATAGGAACGCTAGTTTTTAAGAACCTGTAGCAAAAAACAGAGGTGCCCTTTAACAGGACAAGTTGAACTGCAAATACATTTAAACAACTGGCTCAGAAGGAATTACCGAAACACAATTCCACTAGCTTGTAGCAGACAAGACATCTGCTTAATCTTGAGCTGAACTAACAAACAGCCGGGGTCTTTGATAGAAAAGATTTAAGTGTTTTTTCCAATATCCTTCAAATGATGAAAACAACTCTGTATTACTCTTCCAATGAGGTCTTCCGTTCAGAGATTTGTTTTCACGGCATCTAATCCTTAAAAGAAAGTAATCTGCCATTCCTTAATGTGACTGTGATAGGGGATATTTGCAAGGGAACTATAATTCAAGTATCATTTCTCTATTAAAGTTATTTGGTTCATACAAATAGCGGTAGCTGGCACTACATTACTCTTAGCAAATTTTCATCCACTTGTCTTCAAGAATATCTGAACAGTAGCAAGATGGATATATATATATATATATATATATATATATATATATATATATATGCTTTCGTAGATTTTCACGGGTACAGGAATGCAGGTTTTGGTGTCCTCGGGTGTCTTCCCGTGTAAAAGTTGGGGTGTCTAGGCGACGTTTCGACGAGGTCTCACTCGTCATCTTCAGGCTGGTGCTTTCGGCTTCTTGTTACTGGAACAGAGCGGGATCTCAATGTTTGAGTTCCTATAAATACTGTAGAGGGGGTGTGGTGTCTAGCCTCCAATGTTCTGGGAGAATCTGAATATGATACTTGAAATTTAATTTCCATATGCACTTTTAATAAGAGCTCTGCTATCTTCACAGATTTATAGCTGCTGGATATTCCGCAGTAATGACATTTCTAACAAGAAAAGCTTGGGTTCACCTAAAAAGGCGATTGTGAATCCATTATTAATTACACACAGAGGATGAGGTGAACTGGTAGCTCATTTTTACACTGCTATAACTTTGGCCTGTTTGTAAATAAAGACACAAGAGCTAGGGCATTTTATTCAACTTGAGTAACTGAAGACACCACAGAATAGTTTGTCAGAATTTCCATACCCAAGCTCGTTTCCTTCCCTCATCCCAGTTCAGGGAGTTGGACTAGATGACTATTGGAGTCCCACCCAACTCTACAATTCTATGATTCTATGAAATAAATATGTGAATGTGCACAACCTGCAGTGGCACAGAGCTGGACCTTTAGTGTTGTGGCACCCACTTGTGGAATTTCCTCTCAGCTGACATCAGACATGTGTCATCATGCTAAAAACTTCTATTTCCCCAAGCATTCCTGGGCTGGTGATTCAATCACATTTTACTTCAAGTGATTTCCGGCAGTTTTAAACTGCATTCGAAATAACTCATTGTTTACATTGTTGGTTTTTGTATTTGTTTTACAAACGTTTATGATTAAGTAGTCTATTACTATTGAAAAAATAAAATAGCATCTACTGTATATCTATACACACAAATAGAACTGGCAACCCTCGTTTTGGTAACGTTTTTAGTACCACCAGGAGCAGAAAGATATCTCTCTGGACTTCTATAAAACTGTCAGTCATAAACTGAACAAACAGGCACTTTCCCTTTCTTTGTATCGGTGAAAACGCTAGTAAAAAGGGGAGGGTGCTGTCTACCGTCTCAGCTGTAAGAGCAGCTGTCAAATCATCTACAAAAAATTCATTTTATAATCAAGATGCTTCGATTCAAAAGCGTTACAGTAAATGGATGTTTCCCAACATTAGGAAGATGGATTCCAGGGTTTCTGCTACAGATGAAACAGTCAAGTGGAGTATTCCTATTCTATTCTTCAAACACACACACACACACAAACTACAATACTACAGACGTTTACCTGGAGAAAGCCTTATGGGGGCGGGGATTCTGAATCAACATGAAAAGCAGGATTGTGCTGTAAAGCATTCTGGGTTTGGGCTAGGTACTGTTATAATACTCCAGAGATCTTGTTCAGGAGGAGGCTGTGAGGGGGCAAGTGGAAGCTTATTTGCATTTGTTTGGGAACCACAAGCATGTACAGTGGTACCTTGGGTTACATACGCTTCAGGTTACAGACTCCGCTAACCCAGAAATAGAGCTTCAGGTTAAGAACTTTGCTTCAGGAAGAGAACAGAAATTGTGTGGAGGTGGAAGCAGGAGGCCCCATTAGCTAAAGTGGTACCTCAGGTTAAGAACAGTTTCAGGTTAAGTACTTAACCTGAGGTACCACTGTATATGACAGGCAAGGGCAACTGCATGAGCCTTTATAATGTTTAAATGTATGATTTACCTTCATAGAATAATAAAAATGCAGAGTTGGAATGAGGGTCTTCTACATCCAGCCCCCGGCAATGCAGGAATCTTTTGACCAATGTGGGGCATGTACCCACGACCTTGAGATTTGAGAGTCTCATGCTCTACCAACTGAGCTAACCCTGGCCGGCTCTGTGTCCCCCCAGAAAAAAGCACTGCTTAATACTATGATAAGCCTAATTCCAGAGACAAAAAGGACACGGCAGCTGAGCAGCTAAGGAGTTCCTTGTAACCCTGAGCTGATGTTCACGCATGTTTCTCATTTCTCCCTATAAGTACTAACAGCAAACTACTTCACCAGACTACAATCCACACCCAAAACCTAAGCTTCCGTTTGGGAATTATTATGTTTGACTATTGAACAAAATTAATGTACAGAGGATGTTGGAACTGAAGCTTTTAAGTATTTGAAATTTCAGATATTCAAAATACACATATAGGAATTCTCACTATATAAGAAACTGATACTTCCAATAGGATGTGGGAGAACAGAAACTACAGTTCTGTTTGTTACTTTCCAAGAGAACTAACCCTTTGGGAATTCCGCCACCAACTAAGCAGAGAGGTCCAAGAAATTGCTTTTAAAGCCAACAGTAGTAAACAACTAAAGAGCACTTTTTAAAAAAAGTAAACTTCTTGAGTTTACAAAACGTTCAATACACACAAGTGATTATCTTAAACCGAGCTCAAAACATGAAACAGATGCTGTCACCACATTAAGAGTCAAATTCAGCATTTATACTGGTGATTTCTATATAAACAATTGAAAACAATGTGATTTAATGCCTTCAGATACATTACTGGAGTAGTTAAAGAGTTCACACAATACCCTCTTGCCCAAGTGAGCAGTCCCAACTTTCCCTACTCACACATATGAAGACAAAGGCGATGCATTATGAAAGCCAGTGCAGCGTAATGGTTAAGAGTGTTGGACTATGACTTGGAAGACCAGGGTTCGGATCCCCACTCAGCCACGAAACTCACTGGGTGACCTTGGGCCAGTGACTATCTCTTAGCCAACCTACCTCACAGGGTTGTTGTGAGGATGAAATGGGGAGGAGGAGAACCATGTACACCACCTTGAACACCTTGGAAGATGAAGGTGGTATATAAACGTAATAAGAAATTATTATTATTATTATTATTATTATTATTATTATTATTATTATTATTATTATTATTAAATACCCTGCCCATCTGGGTGGGTTTCCCCAGCCACTCTGGGTGGCTTCCAGTACATATAAAAAACATAATAAAATGGCAGACATTAAAAACTTCCCATTACAGGACTGCTTTCAGGTGTCTTCTAAAAGTTGCGTAGTTCTTTATCTCCTTGACATCTGATGGGAGGGCGTTCCACATGGTGGGCGCCACCACCGAGAAGGCCCTCTCTGCCTGGTTCCCTGTAACTTCACTTCTCGCAGTGAGGGAACCGCCAGAAGCCCCTCGGAGGACCTTAGAGACCGGGTTGAACGATGGAGGTAGAGATGCTCCTTCAGGTATACCGGGCCGAGGCCATTTAGGGCTTTTAAGGGCAGCAGCAACACTTTGAATTGTGCTTGGAAACATACAGGGAGCCAGTGAAGATCTTTCAGGACCGGTGTTACTATAGTCCCAGCGGCCACTCCCAGTCACCAGTCTAGCTGCCGCATTCTGGATTAGTTGTAGTTTCCGAGTCACCTTCAAAGGTAGCCCCAAGTAGAACGCGCTGCAGTTATTCATGTGATTACGGATATGGCCACCAAGAGACTCCATTCTGGCAGGGTTTCGCGTTATAGAAGTAGGAATTCTCCCAGCTTTTTTGACATCTGACTCTCCCATCACTGTATCCAATGCAAGATGGCCACAGTGTGTGAGGATGCCATCAGTTTGAAGAGCCACATGCCCTCCCCCAATACAGCTAAGAAAGAGCTACAGTATGAATGAACCAAGAAACCACTAAACATCAATTTGATTTCAGCATAAATATTTACATAACCTGGAAGTCAGAATAATCTACTTTCTTGTGGCAGAAACATAGACTTAATGTGTGATATCAGAGTGATGTACTGGGAGAAATTGCCCCCCCCTTCCCCCTACTGCTAGTCATCTATTTGTGATCACTGCCACATCTTTCTAGTTATCTTTTAATGCAGGGTATCCGTTCCATGTTGTATTATTAAAAATACAGATAAAAAGTTGAGCAGTTTAAAAGAGAAATCCACACATTTCACTTCTTGCTCCTGCTAGAAAACAATCATGTCATTTAGAGACCAAAGGAAGCCAAAGCTGCTCCACAGATGCGACTTTTTAAGCCAATGTTTCTGTTCACTCCCACACAACCACACTCAGCCTGAAGAGACAGCCATTTGAACCTCACACTCTGATCAGCAACCATACAGCAAACACAGAAAACATAGCCTGCCAACAATGAGAAACCAGGGTGACACTTTTCTTGACAGATGCACAAGGCACAACAGTCTTTTTGCCTTTATTGGCCTCTGTGGAAAGGGAAAATAAAATGTGGGCTTTGGTAGCAGACAGAAGGGCCTCGAGTACATTCTCTACCTCATTAAGAGGATACTGTAGCCTCTTCCAGCCTCTTCACACAATTGTAATTATGAGGAGGAGGAGGAGGAGGAAGGAGGAAGTGGGATATTGGCTGCAGATCCTGTCCCCACCAGGCAGGGCTGGACTTACCATAAGGCAGAGTGAGGCTCCTGCTGTAGGCAATAAATGTCCCGCCTAACCTGGCTCCTACTGCCTTCAGGTACAGCGAAGGATGCTGTCAAAGTAGCATTCAATTACCTGCCTGGCTGACATTTGTACATGGAATCTCTTATGCCTGTCACTCTGCTGATAGTCCACAGTGGGTTGGGAACATCTCTCAAGGGAAGCCTGCAATACGGACATGGGCTTTCCCCCAATCGGGAGAATCTATGTGCTTGCAGCAAGGTCCCTTTTAGAGAGGTCTCTTCTGCAAATGAAGGTAAGGAACCTGTGGAAGGAATGCCTGGAAAGAACTTGTGTGCACATTACATCACCTTTGAAATTTGATGTATGCCATGAAGGAGTAAGCTGTGGCCTTTCTGCTTGTCTGCGACATGCCACAGCATTCATACAAATGGTTGCTGCTGTGCCCAAAAATACCACTTATTGATACATCTGCCATCTCATCAGTTTGCTTGAATCCATTCCGTAAGGATCTCCCTTAAAAATTAGAAATAGTCTACTCCTTTCCTTTTGAGAATGTTGATTACTGTGGAATAATCAGTTTTGTAGCCAAACAAGAACTATTTATTCACATGAACTCCATACCTAGAGATGTCATTTATTTTATGATTATATTTAGGACACTAGTGGCAAGTCTCCTTTAGTCAGAAAGGGCTTAAAACGTTAGACAATCAGTTTCTTTATCATCTCTGATGTTATTGTTTTAATCATTATGGCAACATAGTATGTGCAGGCTAATGGCAAAATGGCAGTGAAATTTGCCGCCATATGGGAGTGAGAGGATGGAGACTTAAGCCACCCAAACCAGTGAACAATGATCAGTATTTCAGGATTTATAACCTCTCTAGCTCAGAAAGCCTAGATCCACTTTGCTGAAGAGAGAGTTACTAATCAGTGGGGTCATGAGAGGTGATGGATGTATAAAGCAGATATAAAATGCAACCTTTCCACCGCAAAAAGGGGGCTTCCCTATTAAACAACAAAACTGTAGCAATATTTGTCTGTCAATCCTGCATGAACAGTATGCACATGTCTGAAGAAAATAACTGAGTGAAAATAAAATGTTGGAGGAAGAAACCATCCATACAACATGCATATTTCTAAGTGTTCAGCTCCTTCAATTTGAAACCTACGAGAGATGGAACATACTTGAACTTGTTGCTTTGGAATTTGAGGAGGGGGGGATGAAACTGCAGAAAGACACAGAATTTAAGCTACAGAAGTTAGACTGGCTTGTAGAAGAAATAGCACCATACACTTTTGTGTATATCCGAATCAAGATATGCACAAAAATGTAGGAAAGGTGCCAGGAAGGAATATTCCTAGAAACTTTCTGCACCTCCAATAAGAAGAGATGATGAGAACTCAGGTCTTAAATTCAAAGCACAAGAAAAACAAGGGAATATCCAATTTAACTTGATGTTATAGGTTGCTTCTGTTGGTGTCAATTAGGCTGTAAATCTAAAACATCACAGTGAATATGAAATCTTCATTATTATACAAATACTTACACAGCATGTTGATTGTCATTTTGCCCTGACATTCTCTGAAACTGCACTTTGTTATGTGGTAGTCAAATTTAATGAACTAGGAACTTTTCAAGAATACCAATTAACTCCAGGGTCGGGCTGCTACCAGCTTTGCCAACACAGTCATCTATTGTTATTGCTGTCTGATTTAGCAAGCATTTTAACGGCAGTGGCAAGACACGGCACTTCAACATGGCATCAGCATAACGTACTTCGTTGTTAAAACTTGAAAGCAAGTCCAGAAACGGAATTCAAACAGGCCTCTCACATTAAAAGTGACCCGCAACTCTCACACTTAATTTTGCTTGAAGACTGTGTATACATCGTTCAAGAATTTTAGACTGCTAGACATGGCACATAACGAACCTATCACAAGATCTGCAAAGCCAAGATCTGCACAAAGGGCTCAATTCTTACTTGTTTTTGTAGCCGCTTCGCTTTCAAGTCGAAGTCCAGTCATTAAGTCGAAAGGAAAGCACTCCGAACACACATGCTTACCATTCTGGTTGGGATCTGTCGGCTCCAACACTTTCCTCATTGGTACGGCGACTGCATCTCCTGGTATCCGGGGACTTTCTACATACTTGGGCTTCCTGATGGGACCTGAAATGCGGAAAGATCTCAAACTTGCCTTTTTCCCACACAGAACACAAATTACAGAGGACCAGAACAACTCTAAAAGCAGAAATGCACGTTGCAGACGGAGACAATACACACACAACACATGCTATAATAAAGACAGTGAACTCTCGTACTTCCACTCTCGCTGTCTGTTGTCAGGGGGAAAAAGCAGCAACAGCAAGCTTTAGTCAGGCTCACTTTTTGGAATGTAAACTGTGCTGTGGAACAAAAGCAGTTTTCTTGCTGCGGTGCTCTTGAATCAGCCTCCAGCCTATGTAAAGAGGGTGACTTTGACATGGTCAAAACTCGCACAGCTCTGGAATTGGACTCTCTAGGCAGAGCCTCTGTTTTTCTGCTTCAATTCGAAGATAACCCTGTTTACTAGTATAATCTTTGAAGCTGGGAGGCAAGGATTACAAAGCGGACAGCTTGCAACATTAACACTCTAAATACTCCAGTCCAGCAGCTTTATATTACTGAGTACAGTATTTTTACCCAGGCGAATGACGCACAACGTTGATTGTAAGACGGTGGGCAGGGCGGGAGGAAGAAAGGAGAGAAATATCTGTTCAGCTGCTACGGTAGCTCTTCAGTATTTTCAATAATAATAAAAATAAAAGAGGGAGATATTTTGCTAACTGGTGGCTAAAATCAAACATACTATGTAATTTATAAGCACGTCGTTCACTTTTGAGGTTGGAGTAACTGTTCATCAAAGGAGTTCATCAAATGTAAGAGAATGAATTTAGTACTTTCATTCGACTATTTAAATTATTGATAGCCGTGTGCTTTGCTGAATGCAATTGCAGGAAACATTAAATGCACAACAGAATTTCTAGTCTCCAACACACACACACACCCCCCCACAATGAGAACAATACTGCCATCTAAAGGTTCTTTAGAGAAACAGAAATTGCTTTTAAGTAAGCCAACATGCCTTATCCTAGGATTCTGTTTTGCTGGGCTGACACCAGGGCCAATACTGTTTTTAATGTATCACAGTTCTGTTCACTCCCATTAGCAGAGATGACAAGGGAACAAAAACCATCAGAGATAAGATCCAACACAGCATCAGCAACTACAACCCCTCACACAAAATCCCTGGCACCTCTACCACTATCCACCAATTTTGGCATTTTAACACTGAAAATTCCTCCACAGCACCATGGTTTTTTTAAAAAAACACACAACCATAGACATAAGCAACAAACTGGGTTGCCATCACTACATCATGGATCTCTGTCATAGTCCCTCACAAACATAAAACCCTCCAAGCATGCTGCCAAGAAGATCCACCCCACAGGAGAGGATTCAGTTGCTAGCAGACTTGTGTGAAGAACCCATAGGAAGAGGCTCTGGATCTCAGTATGATACTGATGGTTCCATATAGCTAATATAGTTCAATAGAGCTACACAGCACACACAGACACACACATTTCTATCTGTATGTGTGTGATGGAATAAGCATTTTCCCATGGAGAGCTACAAAGTCGTCTTAAGGAAACAGGGCCTGACTTAGATATCGTGCTGCCCAAGGCAGGGGCAAAATGGCAACTGTTCCCCATTCCTAACTGAACTACAACCTGAACCTGGACCTCCACTGCACTTGAGACAGCAGGATAGTTTAGGGGACCCAGGACAGGCCACACAGCACCCACAGAGGGGAATAGCCAGATTCCACATTTTCTGCCCTAGGTGGTTGCCTAATGGTTGGGCCAATCTGAAAAGGAAGGATGCACATACCACAATAGTGGCTCACTGAAGGCCACAGAAGGCACTGGTAATTCAGTGGGAAAGGGCAGCACAATTGGGAACAAAATGCAGCCTCCACAAATCCAAGCTTACCCTTTTAGAGGAACCGCTGGCAACAATAATTTTAAATGGGGATGAGGGTGGACCATGGTCAGATCCTCCCCCCCCCCCTTATTTTTACAGATTCTTCATTGAACTGCACTATAAATGTAAAACTCTGTAACTGATTGGTTGTTATCATTCTATTATAATCAATAATATACATATTTAAAGAAACCAGAACCAAAACAGTAATTTTAGATGGGGAGAGGTAGCAGAACTGTAACAGATGCTCTCATACCACACAGCAACACCCCTAACCACAAAGCCACAGAAGTATACAAAACGAAAACTACAGTATACAAAAAGAAAAATAGGATGGGACTCTTCTAGGGTTCCAGCCTCACTCAGGTATTTGTCTGCAACAGTCCTGCCCTGGCACGCTTGCTTCCATTTTGCCCAGACTCCGTTCATTCAATAGATTCCCATAGCTCTTAATTGTGCCAAAACAATTCTCTCTCATCCAGCTGGTGTAACTTGTGGTTTAGATTGCTCTTGAAATAATAAAGATACCCCACTTTCCAGTAAACTGTAGTAATAAAAAATTCAGCTGGCAAAGTTTGGAGAGCACAGCTTATCTTTATATGGCGAACGACGTATTACAGATCTGTGTGGAATTATAAGACAAAAGATAAAATGGAAGCCAAAGGGTTTTATGAAGCACATATTAAGAGTGTGTATGTATAAACAGAGGGGGGAAATAGGAGAGCTATACATATAGCTAATTACTATAAATCACAAAGTGCCCTTTAACCATTTTAGGCATACAAAGGCATAATACTCCCAAGAATATTTGAGGAACATAAAACCAAACTGGGTTTAAGACACAAGTAGATAAATTTATTAAGGCTACCTTGTCATTTTTATTATGTGGCTCACTGGATTCAGAATTCAACCACCCTCGTGAATATCACCTTATTCCTTCCACATCAGAAATTAGCAATGATCAGGAATGTTAGATGGTACAATGAAGGAGAAACAAATCTACCAGTGGTACACAGCATCTTATTGTTAAAGTAAGATGAATGGAACAAGAAATGATAAATTTCTTGAAGGAGCGTCTCCACCCCCATCGTTCAGCCCGCACACTGAGATCCAGCGCTGAGGGCCTTCTGGCGGTTCCCTCATTGCGAGAAGTGAGGCTACAGGGAACCAGACAGAAGGCCTTCTCGGTAGTGGCGCCTGCCCTGTGGAATGCCCTCCCATCAGATGTCAAAGAGATAAACAACTACCTGACATTAAGAAGACATCTTAAGGCAGCTCTGTTCAGGAAAGTTTTTAATATGTAACGCTGTATTGTTTTTAACATTTGATTGGGAGCTGCCCAGAGTGGCTGGGGAAACTCAGCCAGATGGGTGGAGTATAAATTATTATTATTATTATTATTATTATTATTATTATTATTATTATTATTATTGAAAATGTGCACAAAACAAAGCTGCTGCCCTCCCTCCCAACATGTCTGGTTCAATTGTTCAGAGATAAAAAATATATGCAAATACTATAGTCCATACAATGAGTTTGACCAAACAGCGGGAGGCAGTGGAAGACAGGAGGGCCTGGCGTGCTCTGGTCCATGGGATCACGAAGAGTCGGACACGACTAAACAACAACATAGCCCATACTAACAGTAGATTATACCCTTCCTCATAGTCCACTGCTGATATTACTGCTGCTGATAGTATGTGTGGTATTCACTATTAAAACATTTATATCATGCCTGCCTTTCCCATTCAAAATGTTCCAGATCGAATCAGATAAAATTGAGTCAGGAATGCATCAAACCAAGCAACACAGCAGGTAATCAGGAGCATAATATTCAGCAGCGAGATTTAGGAACCAGTCACGACACAAGCTTGGAGGAAGAAAAATGTTTTGGTTTTTCATCTAAAGGCTACAAGAGAAGGGGGTGGTTCTGATTTCACAGGACAGGACAAGGAGTTCCACAGCCTGGGAAAGTGGACAGGCAGGAACTTATGGGAGGGGGACGGTGCTGTAAGTAACATGGTGCCAAGCTGTTTATGGCTTTAAAAAGATCATATCCAAGGTTTTGAACTGAGCTTGGAAATAAACTGGAAGTCAGTGTAGGTAGAAAAAACAAGTCACATGCTTCATGTAAAACAGATTATTGTTATTATGTAATTAATGTTTAAGTTTGGAATTAATAAAATATGAGTTTTTTTAAAAAAAAGACTGGTTAGAACTCTTGCTTCCAAATTTTGGACTAGCTTATGTTTCCAAACACTTTTTAAAGGCAGCTACTTGGAGAGACTGTTAACAGTAATCCAATTCTTGAAGCAACTATGGTATGCTTGATTACAGCTAGGTCTCACTTCTTGAGCAACGGCTGCAACTGGCATATCTGCCTAAGGTGGGCAACAGCACTCCTAGTCACAGTGGCAACCCAGCCATCCAGAAACAAAGCTGGATCTAGAAGCATTGTCAAGTTGTGGGTCAATTCTTCAGAAGCAGTGAAACCATACCCAAACCAAACTGTATCCTCATCCCCAGGAACAGTACTCTTGGAACTCAGCACCATTCGTAAAGATAAAGCACTTTATCTGTGACACAACATGGTGCTGTAGAGTCCCATCTTTCATCAACGGGACTTCCCTGTATGAAGTTTACAAGGCGTTTAACTGAGTCACATTTTTTTGATGCGTCTTGATCCAGCCTCACTCACCTGAAGCGACTGTTTTGCCCCGATTACCGTATTTTTCGCCTTATAGGATGCACATTTTCCCCTCCAAAAATGAAGGGGAAATGTGTGTGCGTCCTATGGGGCGAATGCAGGCTTTCGCTGAAGCCTGGAGAGCGAGAGGGGTCGGTGCACAACGACCCCTCTCGCTCTCCAGGCTTCGCGCAGCTCTCTGCAAGCCATGGGAGCCCGCGGCGGGCTCCCACGGCTAGCAGAGAGTTGCCTGTATGCTGAAGCCTGGGCTCGCTGAACTCAGTGCGCCCAGGCTTCGCGCAGCTCTCCGCAAGGTGCGGGAGCCCGGCGCCGGGCTCTCATGGCTTGCGGAGAGTTGCCTGTTCTGGGGGCTGGGGAAGCTTGGGCTTCCCCTGCCCCAGCCCCAAGCCTGGGGGGGAAATAATTTTTTTCCCTTTATTTCCCCCCCCCAAAAAAACTAGGTGTGCCTTATGGGACGGTGCGACCTACAGAGCGAGAAATACGGTACGTCTCAGTTTGCTAGCTCACATCCAGTCCACTACCAATTCTAACCACCATTGCAAGACCTTGGCTGCCTTTCTTGAAAATTTAGGAAATGAGAGGTAAAAGTTGGGTGTTGATGATGACACCGCACTTCAAAATCCCTAGACAATACCCTCCTTCCAGCAGTTTCTTATAGGTGCACAGGAGACAAGATGGAATGTTGTGGGGCGTTATAGGTCAGAGATCATGGTGCCAAGAAATAGACCCTCGAGCGTCACTGTCTCAAAAGCGTCTCTAAAGGAAAGAAAAGACCAAGTCTATACAAAACAGAACCGCTCACCAAGTCCCATTGTGCCCAGACAGTCCAGAAAGATACCACTAGTCATTAGTTTCAAAAGCTGCCGACGGGTGCCCAGAACCAACAGGGATTTCATCCAGTTCATTGTGTGGCTCATCCACAAGTTCCACTAAGATTATCTCCATCCTAAGACCAAGTTGGAATGAGGCTGGGCCAAAAGTTCTCAGGGGGGCATTTTAGCTAAATCAGGGCCTGCCCACCGCCCTGTTTTGCAGTTGTGGTGCTTTGCCTGGTAGCCAGTGGCAGTTGCAGCTCAAACAGCATGGTGATCATTATTTGGGATGTGGAAGCAAAACTACCTGGTGGCTGCAGCACCCTTACTGGTAAAGCAGGGACTGCCATTCCCTCCCTTCTTCCACCCCTGAATGTTCCTTATGAAATGGTGCCAATACTTCTGGAATTGGTACCACTGCGGCAGGAAGGTAAACAGCATTTCCGTGCACTCTGGTTTCCATCGCAATGTTCTGTTGCCCCAGAAGTGGTTTAGTCATGCTAGCCATATGACCCGGAAAGCTGTCTGTGGACAAATGCCAGCTCCCTCACCTGAAAGCAAGATGAGCACTGCAAACCCATAGTTGCCTTTGACTGGACTTAACCATCCAGGGGTCCTTTGGCTTTCATGGTAGTTATTTGCCGCATCATGCTAAATAATCCCTACCTAAATCAGACTGACCATATCTGTCACTCCCTGTTCCCTTTAGCCTGTAATCTATAGTTTGGCTCAAGAATTTAAGGACTGTCTTCAAAAACAGCCAGTCATAAATTCAGGGTTCTAATATGTTGCACATCAGAGGTTTGCCCTCTGTGGGTTGGAAGGCGACGGGAACCATGAAGGATGGAGGAGGTATAGTTTATTTTCTCCCCCCCTCGTGTGTAAAGGTTGCAAATATCTGAACTCCTGAAGAAGACTCTGCTATTCTAGCATTCTATAAAGAAGTACTTAATATTCATAGTTCGGCTCAGGAAAAAAAAACCCCAAATCCAAAACATAAAAGACAAGCTGGAATTAACCAAAGAGGATTTTAAAATTAAATAATCCATAATCCTCCTGTACTCTGAATTCATATTATACAGAACACTGTGTTCTTACATTCTTGTCTATGGCTTTAAAACACACACAGTGCATGGGGGTTTTATTATAACAATCTTCTCCTGCAGGAACTTAAATGTTACCCCCAAGGTGTAAAATAGAACAGCTTTATTCTCTGGGTCAGCTTAGCAGTCAATACAGCTTTATTAAAAAAAAGCCACCTCCTCATATTTCTTACACAAGACACTAACTAGTCTAAACATAACAATTGCTTCTTTCCCCCCCTGACATGAAGAAGGAGGATCAATTTACAAAAATGTAAGGTGATGCTGGTCATTGATCATACCTGTCTGCTTTGATCTACACAGTTTTTTTAGAAGCTCTATAAAGTAGGCAAACCATTAACCCTTGTGCTCTCAACATACTAGTTCCCAAGATAAAGTGCTCAGATGATCTCAGAAGAAGGTTTCTTTGGATGAAAACATTTGTATGTCTTGTTTATATTATGCTTCATGCTATATGTAAACATTTCCGTGTTTATTTGAGGGTCTGTTATTCCAGTTGTATTTTACAATGAGTCTATGACAGGTATAAATAAATAAATCTGACCTCCCTTGATATATCACTTCATCCAAGTAAATAACGTATCATTGAAAATATGAGCATCTCTCATCTTTATCTACCGGAATTAGTGGCTGCAAGATCCACAGTTTTGCATTCTAAGTTTTTCTCTTGAGTTTCAAAGACCGCAGAAACTAAAGTATTCACGTAATTTGAACAAGCTTCCTGACTTCACATGTTTTTTCACATGTTAGAATGCTCCTTGAGTCTGATGGTATATTTTAAACATCCATCAATTTAATTTTACTTGATGCAGAAGAGGAATCTGTGAAACATTAACAAGGAAGAATAGTCAGGGACTATGTTGGGGGGGGGGGGGAGAAGGCCTTCAACATGTGGCAGGAGCAATATGCCTGGCAATTTCACAGTTGTACTCCTGGGACAAAACTTGAAGATGTTCTGTATTCTGAAACATTTTAGAGTACTTTTCTCCACATCAAATCCCAAGAGTGCCATTCATTTAGTAATTAAGTCAAAACACAGTAGCAGAGCTATCATCACCAACATTACTACAATTCAATCTTGGGTTTAAGAGATTTTCAGAAGCATGAGTTGGCTTTACAGCGTTATTTTAAAACGACACTTTTTAAAAGTATGTTACTCATCATTCTAAGAAGAAGATATTTCATAAGAGACTTGTTCGGTGTTTCAACTTCAGGCATCTGGGAAGGCGAAAAGGGGAAACAAACCTATCCCTAGGGTGTTCGCATCTCTCATCAAGCAACTGGCCGATGCTTCCTTCTAGACAGGTGGGTCAGAAGCTATGCAGGCCTGCTTCAAAGGGAAAACAGATCAGCAGGTGTATATACTGTGGCATATGACCCAGCATGCACTGTCCGACCCAGCATGGAGTTGCGGTGCTCATTTCGCTTTATTGGCCGAGGGAGCCGGCGTACAGCTTCCGGGTCATGTGGCCAGCATGACTAAGCCGCTTCTGGCAAACCAGAGCAGCACACAGTAACGCCGTTTACCTTCCTGCCAGAGCGGTACCAATTTATCTACTTGCACTTTGACGTGCTTTTGAACTGCTAGGTTGGCAGGAGCAGGGACCGAGCAACGGGAGCTCACCCCGTCGCGGGGATTCGAACTGTTGACCTTCCGATCGGTAAGTCCTAGGCTCTGTAGTTTAACCCACAGTGCCACCCGCGTCTAATAGCATGCACAAAATGAGGGTTGGGAACCTTAGACTAGGGGCCAAATGCAGCCCTCCAGATAATCTTTATCTGGCACACCCTCTCTTCCCAGGCCACACCTCTCACTAGTTCTGCTTCACACTCTCAAGTGCTTTTGACTGGCTGCAATATTTCTTTAAACTGAAATGACGCCTCTTGATTGTTTCCATGGGGAGAAATGGAGATGTTTATGTGGAAACCTGTGACTGTAGTGTAGGTGGACTGTAGCCCACTCACAACCACTACCCTGTCCACCTTTTTCTCAGGCTTCACCCTGGATGGCTGTCAAGAAAGAATGCAGCCTTTAGGCTGAAAAAGCTTCCCAACTCTTGCAATAACCTAAAGTAGCTTTAGAAGTGATTGGAAACCAGTGATCAAGGAAGGAGGCACAAAGCACTCGTGCCATTAACATTTGATGGAGAACGTCCCCAGAACAAGTTGCATGAGCAATTGTCAGGTCTCATTCAGGTTCCAGGTGTTCCAGATCTAGAACCAGAAAGGGGAGACATGGGTATACATCCAAATGGGCCAGAAACAGGTGTAAAGGGTGTTCGAAACAGTCAGGGATTGGGCTTCAAGGTAGCAATAGAGGATCAAGAGGGGCACAGGCTAATGGGTTGTCAAAAACCAAGCAGGGGTCAAGATCCAACAGAGGAGCAGCTTAGGTAGTTTGCTGCACAATCTGAGATTGTTACTTAGCTTTCAAAGTGGAAACTCAAACTCAGTATTATTCTTGTTTTTGCTTATATTTTGCATATAAATATGGAATAATTTGTACTCTATAGCTATTGGAGAATTTGTATGGCATTTTGTGGTTTAAAGCAAATGCCTTGTTTGTTTTCTTTAAATATTAATAACATTCTTCTTTAAAGAAAAATAAGCCTAACTGTAAAATTCATGGCAGGCAAGAAGTCGGAAATTTAGATTTGCATTACCACAGTAAGGGGAAAGGACTGTTTCATTTTCCCATCACTCAGTCTTAAGGGAACTGGGAAGGTAACAGTACATAAAGAATGAGTTTCTGCCTCAAGCACAATCCTACTCTGGCTTACTGCATCCCTTCCAGCTCAGGTGTTGACAACATGTTCCCCCTCCTACATGATGAGTGTCTGGTGCTGATGGTACTGTTTTATATGGCCAGATTCTTCAAGATAATAAATCAAGGTGAGCAAATAAGTCTTGCGTTTGATTCTGCACAGCAAAATTATTTTGCCCTTGGGTTTACTCTTTGATCGTATAAACAAAAGTTCAAGCTACACACATAAAGGTTTTAAAGGAGATAAAACTTTTCACAGAAGTGCTCCTTTATTTTGTAATACTAGAACTGTTTGAGTTAGCTGAGGCAATTAATGCCACATACACACTATCGTATGTTTAATCTCCTGATGCAGATTATAATCCCCACCTTCATCCAAAAAAAAAACACTCTGTGAGCATGAAAGATTAAAAGATGTTAAGAGACAAGTAATCTGCACTGAGAGATTTTTCAGTTGCGTATTTTCAGTATTTGGACATTCTGATGCAAAGAAAGATCAGTAAAGCAACTCGGCTTTGATCTTTGTTTTGCAATGCAATGAAAGACACATGCGAAAAAGACAGGATTTTATCAGCATAAAAAACCAGCAGAGGGTGCTATTCGATACTTATTAGAACATGAATAAAAAGCAGCAGCAAGGCCTGTTTAGAATAAAAGCAACTCCAAAATGCACTCCCTCTAAAATGCAAACCACATCCTTTCAAAAGACAATCGGTCTGGCCTATGTACGGCAAGTAATACTATAATTAGATACAGTACACAAGAACAATGATGGGCAACCATTTTAAAGCAGGATTACATTAATAAGCAAGAGATGGTGAAAAGGCAATTCTAAAAATGAAAGAGTTGTGATTCTGTCATTTGGAGTTGCGTAGCTTCCCTTTACATGTTTTTCATAGCTGCAGAAACAGAGGAAACACAGTGCTGAGGTCACATTTTCCTTTAGTTTTTAAAAGCAGCCACTAGCATTCTCAAAGGAATGTATAAACACACCATACGAAGAGCTGCACATACTTGGGGACTTCTCAAAAACAAAAAAAGCAACTGAGGAGGCCACACTCTCACAAATGAAAAATCTGAGATTTCAGAACAATGGAGCAGTAGTGAAGGGACCTGAATATACAAAAACTTCCAGAATCAGTCATTAAATTTCGCCGCTCAACTAAAAAGTAAACAGATCATTATATCCCATGAGGGATGTGCAAGCAGAGGAAAGGTGAAACTTAGGAGTATCATGGCGACTTTGATTAAGTCATTTACTGTCAAGAAAAACTGGACATGTTCATAACTGAATGAGCCCTGAGGACTCTTGGTCCTGCACTTTCCCCCTTCTTATGTGGTGAATCCTGACTTCTGATCCTGGTTCAGCGACAACTCAGTTTCTGCTTGCACACAGAGCAATGAATCGGCACAATTCAGTTCGTCAAAAGGAAGTATCGGAAATCAGGAAAAGCCATATAAAATGACGAGAGGTGCAGGCAAAGAGGGAACACGCAAGCACAGCTTAAGAGTTACGTCTGAACAGACCCAAACACCACCCATCACCAGAATCAATCTTTGTGGACTCCTGAAATTGGGAATGTAAAGACAAATGGAGTGTGGGGAACTTTTGGCCCTTCAGGTTTTGTCCGAACTGCAACTACCATCAACCCCTTACCACTGGTTATGCTTTTAGGGCTCATGGAGTTCAGCAATATCTGGAACGCCAAAGGTTCCCTACTCATGCTTTAAAAACACATTTACTGTATTTTTCCGTGTATAAGAGTAGGTTTTTCCCCTAATAAATTATGTCAAAAATAAGGGGGCATCTTATACAGTCAAACCTCTTCTTATGTCTGCCTCCTCTTGCATCCATTTCGCCCAACATCTACAGCAAGCCCGGAAGTAACCCGGAAGTTTGCCGCTGTTCGCATAGGAGCAGCGATCGCTGTTCGCACATGCGCAGAAGCGGGCAATCGCCAACCACGCCTACGCACAACAGCGCTTCTCCCAGCGACCCATTTCAACCTCTGGACAGACCTCCACAACGGATTATGGTCGCAGGTAGAGGTTCCACTGTACAAGGATAGTGCCGAGGCCATTTTCTTAAATCTGAGTCCCCAAAAATAGATGGAAAAATATGGTAACTCACTGTTTAGCAACAAAGTTAATGGCCTGATTTTCACACCATGGTAATCCAAACTATGGGTTACCAGGTAGATAGCATGAATGTTCAGGTTCTCAGAAAGGGTCTTGCAGCTGCCTTGCTCCTTCTCAGTCTTTTTTTCTTTTTTCTTTTTTTTTAACTCCTGCTCCATGCTGAGCTCTGGTTTGGCTTAACTTGTCAGCAGAACCCTGATGCATGGCTAAGCTCTCTCCTCAACTAACCATGAGTTGGAGCCAAGGAGCAAATTAGCTAAGAAATCTTCTATGGGAATATGCATGGTGCCTAACAGTGACTTGTGAACCAGATCAATGAGACTTAAAAGTACTGTACTTAACTTTGACTTAATTAACAATGGAGCTTACTTCTGAACTCATGTATAGAACTGCACTGAATCAGTAAAGATTCAAATTAGGATTAAGATAACCTTACCAACATGGTGAACTGGTCATGTGATACATGTTTGCTTATGCATAGGAATTAATGCAAATAGGATGCAGACATTGTATCTGGTACAAAGAAAGGGAGATTTATCAAGTGGTAAAGTTTCTCCACATTTTTCACTTAGAAAATAAGCTGTCTGTTATTAATACAGAGGAGACACTGAATGTGAAAGGTGTTCTATAAAGTACAGTCATACCTTGGCTGTCAAACAAAATCCGTTCCGGAAGTCCGTTTGACTTCTGAAAACGTTCGGCAACCAAGGTGTGGCTTCTGATTGGCTGCAGGAGCTTCCTGCACGCAATTGGAAGCCACATCAGATGTTCGGGTTCCAAAGGGCATTCGCAAACTAGAACACTCACTTCTGGGTTGCGGCGTTTGGGAGCCAAGACATTTGAGTTGCAAGGCATTCAGGATCCAAATACGGCTGTACTTCGCTTTATAGGTAGAGCAGTCTTTTTAGGGACCGCTCAGTTTCCCTGCTTTTTCCTCATGATTTTCAAACAAGTATTCATAGAATCATAGAGTTGGAAGAGACCACAAGGGCCATCGAGTCCAACCCCCTGCCAAGCAGGAAACACCATCAGAGCACTCCTGACATATGGTTGTCAAGCCTCTGCTTAAAGACCTCCAAAGAAGGAGACTCCACCACACTCCTTGGCAGCAAATTCCACTGTCGAACAGCTCTTACTGTCAGGAAGTTCTTCCTAATGTTTAGGTGGAATCTTCTTTCTTGTAGTTTGCATCCATTGCTCCGTATTCAGGTTCTGGCTAGGCTGACAACAAGTTTTACAACTTCTTTTTCTAAAGAAAAGCTGGCAGCTTGTTTACTTCAGACTGCTTGACAGGTACTACTTTCCGAAGAGTACACGGAGTGTCTAGTATATTATTTAATGTTTTAGAAATGTTTCTAGATTCTTGTTGTCCAGTCATGCCACATTAAATGCAATGTAAATATAGTCTGAAGCTCCTGGTGTCCCTTCCTTGGAAGATGAGTTGGTTAGCTACAAGAGACAGAGTCTTCTCTATGGCATCCTAGTTGTGGAATACCCTTCCCAGAGAGGCTCTTTTATGGTATCTTTTAGGTGCCAACTTAAATACTATTATTCTCTTTGGGTTTTTCCGTGAGTGATAGACAGAGTATTTTTGTTATTTTGCTGTAGCTGGCTCAATTTCTCTTACTTTTTCTTTTTTTACAAGTTGTTAATTTAAATTGTTTTTATTGGATATCATTTTATTTTGTTGTAAGGTGTCCTAAAGGCCTTGCAGTAGAAAAGCAGCAGTTTGGATTTTGTTACGAAGTATATCTTATGGCAACACTTAATGCAAATCCAAATATTTTGTAGATGAAATTCAGCAAGGTTCAGAGACTTCGCCTTTTCCCGGACTGTGAAAGTATATCCTCGTAAATTTAACTACATGCACATGAGCAGTCCCTAATTGACAAAAAGGCTGTTAAGCCATGGAAACCTAAGTGCTAAAGGAAATATTTGCAGGGATAGGAACCCATAACACCCTGCCTGTTATGTGGGCTAGATCTCTCACATCCTGTTTGATTGCAACACAGACCAGTACTCCAATAAAAGCAGAAACAATTTTATCTTACCCATGCGGGAAGAAAGGAAGAGTGAACACAACATCTTCCAAGCCAGCAAATGGACTTCCCCTTATAACCAAGCCCAGAATATTGCATACATTTTAGCTGGAAGAGTTGGCCAAAAAGAAAAGTTCAGTTTTGACTGAAGGCTTATGCACACAAGCATGTCTAAAAAAGAATATTCAAAAGCTCTTCTTTTCAGAGGTCTGATGCAGAAATAATTCTGCCAATAATGTAAGCTTCACAATGAGCTAAAGTTGGTGCAATATTAAGCTGGGTGGGGAGACAGCATCAGGATTGTTGTTGTTGTTGTTGTTGTTGTTGTTTAGTCGTTTAGTCATGTCTGACTCTTCGTGACCCCATGGACCAGAGCATGCAAGGCACTCCTGTCTTCCACTGCCTCCCGCAGTTTGGTCAAACTGGTAGCTGGTAGCTTCGAGAACACTGTCCCACCATCTCGTCCTCTGTCATCCCCTTCTCCTTCTGCCCTCCATCTTTCCCAACATCTGGGTCTTTTCCAGGGAGTCTTCTCTTCTCATGAGGTGACAAGTATTGGAACCTCAGCTTCAGGATCTGTCCTTCCAGTGAGCACTCAGGGCTGATTTCCTTAAGAATGGAATGGTTTGATCTTCTTGCAGTCCATGGGACTCTCAAGAGTCTCCTCCAGCACCATAATTCAAAAGCATCAATTCTTCGGCGATCAGCCTTCTTTATGGTCCAGCTCTCACTTCCATACATCACTACTGGGAAAACCGTAGCTTTAACTATACGGACCTTTGCTGGCAAGGTGATGTCTCTGCTTTTTAAGATGCTGTCTAGGTTTGTCATTGCCATTGATTTTCTCCCAAGATCAGGATTGTAGGAACTGGAAAAGAGAGTTTAACTCCTTCTAAAAATCCCCCAATCATCAGGACCACAGTGGGTAGAGGGGTGCAGTGAGCCCTGATACAGCTTTCCCTCTCCCAGCTGCTACTCACATTTCTAAAAACATGCTCATGAATTGTGCCTTCTCTAGTTTGGCCTAAAAGAGCAAGAAGCAGGCATGAACTCACACACTCTTTCCCCCTTTGTATTATGAATTTCCTCCTCCTTAACAGCTGTCCACTGAAGTCTGCAAACCCATTTGAATGGCTGGTTTTAAACTATTCTACTTTAAATTATTATTTTTCAGGAAGAATTGTGTATTATGCTATAAGTGCAGGCAATGTAACCGTCCAACATTTTGACTTCACCCCAAAGGCACACTCCTCTATAGTCTCCCGAGACAGACGGATGCAAACAATGAACTCAAAGTGAGCAAATTAAAATATTACATAAATGAGATGGCATCTTACCCAAACTAATATAGGTTTTTAAAAGACAAACATTATATTTAACTCGTAAAATACACAAGATGAGACTCCAACGCTGCACCAGTGGACCTCATAGAACTTGCCTTTCTCCTCCTTCCCCGACCTCCATGTCCCCAAATCTACTCCAGAGGGTCCCCCAATCGTCTGGAGCATATTTTTGGGATGCATGAGGGTTGCAGGGGAGGAGCAGAGGAAGGGTAGGTGCAGTGTAGGTGGATGTATGTGGTGCAAATGGAACACAGCAACCAAATAATATCTCTAGTATTTTATTATAGCCTAAATATAACAGAGTCAGGTATACTAAAACTCATTGCTTTAAATAGGTTTAATAAGCTTACCTCTGTGCTGGATTGAGGCCAATAAAATTAAGAGAAATAACACTAAGGGTGATTTTTTTTATAAAAAAAACAAATTAACAAGAGGTGGGGGGGAATCAAATGTAACACACTTTCTCTTGGGTGCACACATCAAAAAAAAGAGAGAAAGAAATAGCACAAGTTGGACTTGTCAATACTGGCAACTCAAGGGTGTTGGGATCTGATTTCATCACAGCTATAAATTCTTGTTGACAAGGCCAACTTTTCAAAAGCCAGCGTTTTTTCCCCACTAAACCGCACCTAATTCAAGTGGGACACTAAAATACAGGTATTAAATGTAGTGCTTCCCTTTCATCTTGACTAGAAAAGACCACTTTTATGTATCAAAACTACATACTTGAATTTTAATATAAGTCACATTTGCAAAAGTATGCTGAAGTTTGTTGGAAAATGCTGTAGAGAGGAGCACTACATGTACAAAAGAAATAACAACTTCTTTATTTCTTATAATAAGTGGTTGCTTAACATAAATTGGATAAATGAAAATTCAGGACTATATTATGTATAGAGTAATGACTAAAAATTATGCAATCTTGTTAAACAGGGTCCTTGACCCTGGTCGAAAGTGTGAACAACATGAGACAAAGACTTTCAGGAAATCCCAGGTTGTTGTTTTTTTTAAGTGCTTAAGATACAAGAAGACTCAAATAAGGTCAATAAATAAAATTGATATATGTATCCAAAAAAGTTTTATCGTTAGGAAAAGTAACCAGGGGAGTGAAAATATACTATTGTTAGTGCTAGCCGAAATACAATCCACAAACAGTGAAAGGGGAAAAAAGATTTAAAAGGACATGAAAAATATATAAAACACTATTTTCGAAAAGTCACCTACAGTCTCTTCTATGCATCCTTTCTCCGGTTTCACAATATTTTAATATGTATTGGCTACTTCCTTTCATCAAAACGAATTTATTAATCAAGCAACAAAACAGGTTGCAGCCAAACAGAAACATATGAGCATAAATTAAACCTAAGAATTATACACGGGGGAAAACATGCATAAAAACCCCAGAATCTTAGATCTTGAGGGAGGCCACATGGCCTTGTCTAAGTTGAGTTGCATTCACCGTGAATATAGCCAGACAACAGATATTTAATCTTATCCCTATCTCGGTGGGTAGCAACCACTACTAAAGATTGCTTAAAATATTTTTGCCTGTATGCTTCCTGCCATTTGCAGAACATCAAATAGCTTACGGTATCCTCTACTCAAGGGCTACTGAGACACAAAAGTGCAGACCTCTGGGGATTTTCTTAAATCTCCCCAAAATTAGACTTCATAGTCTGAAAATACGCAGAGTTGTGGGCACTTTGCAGAGAAAATGTGCATTTAGCTCAGATAAGTATTTCTCTTTCCCATGGTGTGATGATTTCAAAGTGGGGAAAGTGCTGGAAAATCTGTATAAAGTAATGGCATCCCTTCCTGTTCTGCAACAAATTTTGGAGCAGTGCTTTAATATTTTGTCGGCTAAGTGAGATTTTGGTAGTGAAAAGGGCCTCTTGATCAAATCCGTATTTCCTCGATAATAGTTTATTGTTAGCTAGCTAGGTGTTTGGGGAGGATGATTGAGAGTGTTCCGCCATACATTATTTTACCAGTTTATTTACCAAATAGCTCCGTTTAAAAAATAAGAAGATAGTCCTTGAAATGAAATATGAAATTGGTACTAATCCCGCTTCTCCCCACAGGTACGCTGTGGATGTTACTGGTGGGAAACCCAGTAAAGCACAACTATACTACTTCCAACTGTGTGGACTCTGAAATGCCCCCAGATTTCTGCCCCATATATCAACCTTAGCAGCAAAAGCTTTTAGAGCTGGCAGCCCAAGATCCCCCACCCTTCACTCTGGCAAATTTCAACACCTACTGCATTGAACTTTGGGCATTCAGTTTATTTTCCTGCCAATGACTGTTCCATAGGCCATTTTGGGCAAACAAACCTCCAGATAATTAAATCTATTAGACTTCTCCAAGGGATGACTGTCTAATTGCCATTTGTTTTTATCTGTTCTATCACCAAGCACCATTACTTTGGGCTCAGAATAGTTGACACATAACTGTTCCTTATTACTTACTTCCTTTCATTGAAAAAATTCCCCAAGGCTAGATCATTTGGAAGAACCAAAACTACTTCATGTCTCTACAGATAGCACACACTTGGCAAAGTTCACCAGATACTCAGGTCCCAGGCCCCTGGTGGAGTCAAAGTGATGTTAGTGTACTGGAATGAGTTGCGCATAGCTGATAAAAAGGAAAGCAGTAGTCACACCTTATTTAGTAAGATATGTGCACAGACATTTGCTTGTTGCTACAAACAAAAGCTTTCAGGAGGTGTTATCACAAAGTAGAATAGCCTTTCCTCTCCCTTCCTATATCATATTACATTCAGCTAAGATAATAAATGTAAATCAATTCATCTTCAGAATGAAAACAACGTCTTGAAACCATCTGTAAAACTACAAAGGGTTCAGTCTATTGAGCAATGGTGCTTTGCAGAGTTTGCATGATATCAGACCTTAAATCAATAGGCCAAATATGACACTGAACCACCATGTTTCCCCAAAATAGCAATCAATATTTAAATATGTAAAGGTCCTACTCTCTGGCGCTGCACGCATTCTGTGTAGCAGTCACAAGTTCAATTATGTTCCCCAACTAATGGTGTGAAGGTAGGAAAGGAAACATTCAGGCAGTATCAGGTAAGCTTATCTAGACAATGGCCTGGTTCACACATCATGCTGAGCCAAATCATGGCTTAGCATGAGCATGTGGTCTCTGGGAGGGACAATTTCAGCTACTTTGCTCTTGATTAACTGTTCTGCTGCTAAGTTGAGCAAAACCATAGCTTAGCTTAGTGTGCCACCTGGGCTCGTGGTTTAGCAATCCCCATACAAGCCACGAGATGTAGCCAAGGTTTGTCTCATGGTTTACAGCTCACAGTTTGTTCAAAGCAGCTAAACCATGTACCTGGGTTCAGGCAGCACACTAAACCAAGCTTTGGCTAAGCGCGGTGCAATACTACACAGCAAAATGCCTGGGCAGGAGCCATGCAATTTCTTCTCCAGGGGCCAAATTCAGTCCTCCAGGTCTCTCCATCTGGCCCTCAGGAACCTCCCCAGGCTCCTCAAGTGCTTTTGCTTGGCTGGAATGTGCCCTTGAGCTATGAAAATGCCTCTTGCTTGCCAGGATGAAACATGGAAAGGCATGTTTATGTACAGAAACCTCTGTCTTTTTGTTTGTGTGGCCTTCTATACAAAGTAAGAATCACATCTATTGCTCCACCCACTTTGGTCTCTAACCCCATTCAACACCTGTATGCTGTTCCCCCAAAGGTTGGAAATATGGCCAACTGTAGTTTGGCTTAGCATGATGCTGTCTCCTATTACTTAGAGGTAACCCACATAAGCCATTCAATCAGTGATGCTGTGAGCAGGATATCAGGAAAACAGTTGTAGAAAATGGAGTCTAGAAGAAAATTTATCATTTAACAAAGAACTAGTCATTAACCAAGTAGTCTTTTACTCTACGAATTGAGATTTTTTTTTTTTAACTTACCTGGAGATTTTTTGCTTGCTCTTGATTGCATCAAGTAGGCGTGGCGAGGCAGCAAAGGTGATGACGGCAAAGACATTGAAACTCCTTTGGCCAAGTTCATTCTGTAGACATCTTCCGGTGCAGGCTGGATACCACTGGGGAAATCTGAATGGTGGCCAGATGTGGCAATTATCTGTAGTGCACTTTCTGAGCATGAATCACCTTTAAAATAAATAATAAAAAAGAGGGAAGGGGATTAAAGTTACACAGCAAATGAACAGAAAGCTGTATGAAAATACGAGAACAAACTCCATTGTATCAAGCTTTGCTGTGACAGCAATGGAGCAAAGGCTGGTTTAAGTGGCATTACAGACATTTGTTACAGAAAGGAAGCACAAACAAAAAGAGGAATAATGGATAAAAAAAGCACAAATGTTATTTTCAGTTATAACACTACTATGAAAAGAGCTGCTTTTGGGCTATTCTATGTGCTACGTCACCTCCAGTCCTTGCCTGGTGATTTGATATGTGGCCATTTTTTAATATTTTTTTTTTAAATGGCTTTGAAAAGGGCTATTCTATGTGCTACATCACCTCCAGTCCTTGCCTGGTGATTTGATATGTGGCCATTTTTTTTTAAATATTTTTTTTAAAATGGCTTTGAAAAGGGAAGCAAGCGAGTTGTCAGTCAAAGTTCCCTACTGGGAATAGGGGTCTATGGCCCAAGAATAAAATAAATAAATAATGAACTACCCTTTTCTGCTGGACCCCTATCTTGTTCCACTTTAGTAGCCTCTGATGGAGAGAAGGGGAAATATTTAAAGACAGAGTAGGGAGAAACAAGTGTAACTTGATATAAAATAAAAGTTGTAGGTATTTGCTGGACCTTTAAATAAATACCAATATTGGCTGCTTTAAAATAATCTTGTTCCCAAATAGAAAGCCCAACTTTAGGCATAAGAAGTTTTATCCAAATATAGCATCTCGTATCATGTCTCCCAAAGTGGCCAAATCTGTGATCTCTCATAAGAACTCATGATGGTGGAACCCTGTACCTGTACCTATTGCTTCCTACTTCTGGCAGCTAAATGCCTCTATGTTCCCATTATCACCAGCTACATGCACACAAACAACTCTGTTTAACAAACAGTTTATATGCTTTACATCCTGTACAGTCTGTAACAGGGAAGTCAGACAAGGAGGGAGCAGAAGTATAAACAAACAATTCTCTTAGGAGGATTACATGTTATCCTCAAATAGTTCACACATAAATGCGACCAGAGTCAGGCCCTCTGCAACCTTTCCCAGGTCTTTCTCTAGAAAGAACTACTATTAAGAACTCTAAAATATCCTCATATATATGCTGAACATGATCCTGCTTGAAGAGGGGGATGTGGGGAAACTGTAAATCCACATACAAAATATGCATCAACACTACAAAAACAGTTTTGAAATATATGCTTGCGTTTGAAGAACATAGCCCGAATCACATAACACTGTTCACCTTTACTTAATCAGTTTATTTCTACCACTTCCTTTGATCTAAAAGCAACATGCACTGACAAATGAACATGTAATAAGATTCTGCTGTTGCAGTATGTCAAAAAGGGTGGTTTTGAAGACTATCACCTAATTTGAGCCAGTTCACACACAAAAATATTGTTCCGTTGTTTAACAATGGTTAAGGAAACAGGAGCAGCCTATGAGATCTTCCCCAAAAGCCTTCCCCTCTTTTTTTTTTTTTTTTTTTGGTAGCAACAATATTAACAAGTTTAAACCAAGTTTACCAAACAAACAACTAGTTTTGTTGAAGAAAAAAAAAGGGAGTAAGATAAAAGAGGTGTATATGAGAGGTGTAACACCAAGTTTTTTTAAATGGCTTAGACCAATTATCCAAACAGAGCTGCTGGATTCATAAGAAGGTATTTGAGTAAAAACCAATGTGCTTTGACTATTTTTCAAGTATCTGATATCAATTTTGTATAAAGACTATGAATACACAAAGTACCAAAGATAGAAGAAAATTGACTTTTCCAAGTTTGAATTTAAGTATTAAAAACTTAAAATACTTCAGAAGTTAGTATTAAAATCCTTCCCCTCTGAAGGAAATTTCATCCATTTCAAACTTCAGATTAGGACATTCCTGTTTATCACAGCAAATCAAGACAACTGCTTTTTCAGGCTTTTTCAATAAAGACCAGCCATACATTGTCCACATTTATATAATATCTTAATAAGCTGTGATGTGAATGGGACATTTGTCCATGGATGCAGCCTCTTCTCTTCCCTGCATACAAAAACAAAATCTGGAAAACTTCAACTCACCATAGTTTCCCGTTTTGTTCAAACCAGGAAACTATGGTTAGCAGGTTCAGAACATGCCAGGATCATAAACAATCTCATAATTATAGGTTCCTTGCATGAATAAAACGGGAAAGTAGTTCCTGACTGCGGCACAACGAAGAACGGAATGAAAACAGGAGCAACACAAGAATGGAGCACATGGAAAATAAGCTTGTACATATCTCAGCTTATTAAGCAAAGATGTGATCGTTCAAATAGGGCAATAACCTTGGCAACTGTAAGCAAGCATTTTATCTCCAAAATATAAACAGTATAGCTTGGTGAGATGTATTATTCCGAAAGAAGCAATAAGCCATTAAACCTACTGCAGGTTAAACTTTCACTTCAAGTACAAGCTCAATAGACAGCCTTAGACAATCCTCCATTTCCCAACCTGAAAAAACCCTCCATAACTTCAGGACACTTGTGCTCCATGTAGGATTGTTGAACTTAACATGTAATGCATTTTGAGCATCACTGAAAAGCGCTATGCAAATATTAAGTTTATATGTAGGGTTTATATGTGATGACTATACTCATTAGAAAAAAAACCCTAAATTTGAAAAATACTGTCTCACACAAATGAACATGGCCATCCTATACAGAGCAATCCTATACATACTTCCTTGGATGCAAACTCCCTGAGTTGTTTATGTTTCTGGAGGTTTATGTCCAGTCCTTCCACTACAACTGCAATTAAAACAACTGCAAAAAATATCTCACAAAAAAATTACAGGTCCAGGATTGCAGCCTGAGAAATACATCAACAATATATTCTCTAATCTAATTTATTTACTTCCTTTGTTTGATATGAATGCCTTTGTCCGCACCCAGTTTTGTCTCTGCTTGTCTGCCAGGGGATTTCCTGCAACAAATATTCACATGCATCTGTATTTGAGATGTTAGAAGAGCCTCAAAACCAGACAAAGGCATCTAAAATATGCCTTTCTCAGTATCTAAAATCACGTCCCTTGTTGCAATCCCCCTCTCAAGCAGGGGTCCAAGTGAACAGGCTATTTTCTGTCTAAATGTCATTTCTGTCAGTGACACTTTTAAATAAAGTGCCGAGAAAGAAGCAAGCTAGATTTGCAATTCTCAGGAAACAAACAGGCAGATTTAGCCAAAGTATTTGAGGGGAAGAGGGTGTTTGTATGTATATTTAATTCATTCAACATGTCTTGAATCTGGCTGTGCCTGAGTGCAGAAAGGCTCCTAATCCAGTGGATGCGTCTGCTAATGGTGAGGAGAGAATAATTTTTTAAACTGATTTCCCCTTTCCCCTTGCAGGTTAGCATGCCACACTCCTCCAATAACCTGGAGAAGGTTGGGAGGGGGAATGTGGAAAGCCAGATCCAGCAAAAATCGCCTCTCCTCCTCTTCTGTTTGTGGAGACACTCAATTGAATTAAGTCCCTTGTATCTCACTCTTTAGTATTATTCCATTCGTATTCCTGTGGGAATCCCTTGCAGACAACTGCAGGGCCTGGAGACAAGTCAGTCAGGACGTGTATCCATAGCACTGACCAGAGGAGGAATGACTGCTGGGAGGAGCACAGAGAGAGGGAAATGCCCTGGTGGGTCTGCAGCAGTAGAACTAGACGCCCCGGCTGCAGCAAAACATGTCTCTCCTGTATCTGTCTCTACAGCCACTGTAATTGCTGCAACCTTCCAACAGTTTGACTTTGTCTCCAGAGGTGCACACTTCCATTGTCTCCCGAGACAGTCGGATGCTAACAAAGCATCCCGTTCAGTTCAATTCAAGAGACTGATCGGGTTGCTTAGCACCAGCAGTACTAGAGGATCACGATATTCTGAGACCACTCGCTATTTTATGGGTAAAACTAGATATAAGTTAATTAATTTAAAAAACAATACCTGTTCCTTGTAGGCAACGGGAAACATGCAGAATATTTTTATATTTGCTTTGACCTCCACTCCAAACACACACCCAGTTTCAGCCATGACACTGCTACTGCAATGATGGGGAAGGGCTGCACAAAGCTGGACCCGGGTTCAACCCTCAACCCTTTAGGGCTAGAGAACATCTGGAACATTAAAAAGCTTACGAAGAGAGAAGCTGAGCAAAGGTGAATGGAGGCCAGCAAGTATTACACAAAGGGGTGTTGCGTGTATTCCAAGCATTAAAAGCACCAGTGTTTGTACAGTATAACTTTGTAACAAAATCATCACTGACAATGGGTTGTGATAACTCTAGCAACAATACTAACACTTTCACGTTACAAGTAGCCATATTGGTACAGTCATACCTCTACTTACGTATTCCTCTGGAGATGGAATCTTCGGGTTATGGCTATGGCAACCCTGGAAGTGCATACTTCCGGGTTTCATTGCGCACACATGCACAGAAGCACTCTGCACACTACGCACGTGCACAGAAGCGCGCACCACTATTAACGTTATTTTCGGGGTGCGAAGGGACCCCCGGAACGAATTAAGTTCGTATCCAGAGGGTCCACTGTACACTGCTTACTTGCTTGAAAGGGAAAAAAATACCTTAATGCAAGTTGGGTCCCCCCCCCCTTTGGCAGGAAATACATATGACTGGTCTTAAAATATGCAGGTATTTTAGCTAAAATTGCTGATTAAAGTTAGTCTCTCTCCAAGATCAGTTTTTTAATGGTTTAGCAGCAGGGGTGGCTAGTCGCTTTTTTCTTTTCCTTCCTTTTGCTCAAGGGCTGCATTTGCCCTTGGCCAACCATACCAGCAGTAGGTTGGGGCCACCCAAGACACTCATACGGGTGCAGGCAGAAAAGCCATCAGCCTTGACTCATGGTCCATGCAGATCAGGTGAGGAGGGAGGGTTTCTGATGCACTAGTGACAACAGATGCTGAAATATTAGGTGTAATACAAATCATTTAGCAACAATATAGTTTTTCAAATTTGCAGGTTGCTCCATCTGCTTATTCTGCCTCAACTATCTTACTAAACACATTCCTCCAAAATACAATAATACTCTTGGAACGGCTACCACCACAGGACTACCACCCCATTCTCCATTCATCAAATGATTCATCTGATGGTTGGGGAGTGAGCAACTTGCATCCCTAACAACAGTGCTGACTTCCACTCTTTGCAGCATAGTGTATACAGTGGTACCTCGGGTTACAGATGCTTCAGGTTACAGACTCTGCTAACCCAGAAATAGTACCTTGGGTTAAGAACTTTGCTTCAGCATGAGAACAGAAATTGTGTGGCAGCGGCGCAGTGGCAGGCCCCATTAGCTAAAGTGGTACCCCAGTTTAAGAACAGTTTCAGGTTAAGAACAGACCTCCAGAACGAATTAAGTTCTTAACCCGAGGTACCACTGTATTTTGTTTTCATTTGCTGCTGCTACAAAAACCAGAGGTGTCTTGGAAGACCAGGAAAAAAATGGGGGGGGGGCTATATCAGGCTCCCAAATGGTAGTTAGCCACCCCTGATTTCAGCACATTTAATAATTTAGTTGCACATAAAAAAGCTGCAACTGAGGAGTATTTTCCTGTTGTTCAGTGTTATATGACCCTTCTGAACCAATAATGAAGTGTCAGCAGTAGTCATAACAACTACCCTGGATGACTGGTTTAAACAAACAAAGCAGCATTTTCTGCAGGTTTTGCAACTTCTTCTCTGTGGCTATACTCAAATTTTAATTCTACCCCACATGATATTTAGAGGATTGCTTCCTTTCAAAATGGAAAAAAGGACACGGCAACCGGCAGTTAACACCCAGTTGTAGTTTGGAAGCTATAGCTCAAGAGAATATTAGTTTAACAATGTTATGTTTTTCAGGTTTATTGTTCAGAAGATAGAGGCAGTGTTTGAATTATTGACGTGACAAAAGCTAATAATAGTTTCCTCATCTTTCCCCCTAAACAGGCAATTATATTAATATTCAGAATACTGGGTTTGGTTTGGTTTTTGTCCTCCCAGCAAATCTCTCCAGAGTGTCCCATGTGAAGCTGCTGTTGAAATTCTGTTTGGTTCCTGTCTCATCCACTGCATGAACCATACCACTGCTGAAATAAGTTGTCCTCTATATTTTCTTGTTTTAATGCCTTTATTTTCAACAGTTTCTCCAGTAAAGGATATTGCCAAATGAAATTAAGACATTTTTGCTTTGTGTGTCCATCTTTTGTTTCTGAGTTTTGTTAGAGTTGACAGATTCCCAAAAGCGAAAATCTGGACAAGGTTCTTTAGCTTTTTTTCCGGTCAAAGTTGTTGAGCTTTTGGTATTTTTCTTTGATTTTTAAAGATTTTAAAAATAAAAATAGCCCAACTTGCCATACCTTGCCAGGTTTTCCCAGACATTTTGCCGATTCAGCAAAAATCCGCCCAGACACCATTTTTCCTAGCGATTCCAAGACGTGTTCTGGAAAACCCGGACGTATCATAGTCCTTGTTTTGTGCTACTGTCTGTCTTACTGCAACTAGGAGGACGTCTTGGGAGTCCAAGTAAAAATTTTATATACAGCCATACCTCATGTTACGTCCACTCCAGGTTACGTGTTTTTGTGTTGCGTCCTGTGGCAACCTGGAAGTACTGGAACGGGTTACTTCTGGGTTTTGCCGCTCGCACATGCGGAGAAGCGCTAAATCGCGCCGTGTGTGCGCAGACACGGTGCTTCAGCTTGCGTCAGTTCCGTGTTACGGGTGAGCCTCCAGAACGGATCCCATCCGTAACACGATGTTCCAGTTTATCTGGGGAAATCTTGCAAGTCTGCTCTGGAGGAACAAGACTACATGATACCCATTGAACTGTTCATTACCAATATACAAGTAAATTTGTTTCATAAAGCTATTATCTATATACACATTTACCTGTATACAAGCTTTTGCAAATCTCCCAATGTCATTTCAACAGTTTAGCAGCTATATTCTCTACATTCTCTATATCTTCCAACTAGTCATTCTGACACGTCGGCACCCTAGTTGCAAAATTGAACAGTTCCAAAATACAGACTTGCTTTCACTTATGCTAGATTAAACATACTGCCTTCAGACATACTTGAGGGCTGATTTCAAAAAATTTCGCTGGAAAAACACTTATGCCCAAGTGGAGATGGCCGTATTGAATCAGTAGCTCACGTGCTGTTAGCTTGTACTCTTTAGAAAGATTTGAGGAGTGAAGTTATTACCCCTCTACTACTATCCATACCAGGTTGCTCAACTATTGCTACTGTGTCTTTTCATCTAGCAGATCAGGATAATCAGGTAACAGTAAAAACTGCAAAAAATAAAATAAAATTGCAGGGGCAATTAGAAAGAGATCTATTATTTGATTATTGATGTAAACCTCTAGAATGTATTTTGTATAGCTAAGCCTTTAGCTTTATCTTCAGTACATTTTATTTTATGGCTTTGGCTAGTGATTGGTGCAAATAAAGATTTTCCTGATCTTCTACTTAATTTTTGTTTATGCCTGAAAGTATTTCAGATCAGTCACTTACTATCTGGCACAGAGCCCCATTAACCTAAAAGATAAGTGGTGTTATATGTATTAACACAGAGATTGCTTTATAAGAAGCATGCATAATAATAACCTGCTCAAGGAATCAAAGGCTTTGGTAGCTACAAAATAAACAGTAAGAGTTGATGTCTGAATTATCTACACATACCCTTGAAGTATTATGAATGCAGTTAATGCAAAATGAGTAGCCAAGATACACCAACCAAGAAGCAAAAAAAATTAAGCCCAATATAATTATTGAAACTAAGCCAGAGTGAGCCTTGGCACAGACTGTCCACTTGTATCACTTTTATCTCCTGTCAGTTCACATGCAAAAGGAGAGCAAATCTTCCACTTCTACTTTTAATTAAGCCACAATGCCCCATTATATAAAACTTGGCATCCATGATGTGTTTTAAATTTAACTGAGGGATGGCGAACCTGTTGCCCTCCAGATGTTGTTGGACTGCTGCCTTTGTCACATATAAAGGGCCTCAGGTTCCACATCCCTATTTTATTTGATAAAACAAACTATCTAGGAATTAAAATAAGCCACAGTTACCAGAATTCGTATGTAACAGGAAACTATGGCTTAGTCAAAATTGAAACTGACTCTTTCCTTTGCACGCATGAAGGGATAGGAAGGAAAACACACAAACCTGGGGCTCATCTGGACCACTGTTTAGTGACAATTGTCTAAACTATGCCTCAGAGTTTCATAACATAAGTCAACAACCTGAGGCGCTGAAACCAAGAGTGAATGTCAAATTATGATTTAATATTCTATAGGAATTCATTTTAAGAGATAGTGATCTGTTAATACTTACATGTATTAAGAAATGTATTAATAAATTAAGAAGTTTATTGATCATAACCATTAGTAATAGAGATGACTAGAAACAGAAAATAACAATTTAAGAGAGAACTAGAAGCCTGATTTAGCTATTATTGATCCACTGAATAAATACAGCTCTCCCACAACTGACTGTACATTGAAATACATATTTGTTGTATTTTATGTACATACTTACTCAGTCAATTATGTATCTGTAACAAAGTAATTACTGAGTACCTAACATACTGAAAATCCATTTGAATATTCGCACAATATTCTTTAAAAACCATTGACCTATAAATCTGATAAAACACCACCTCTCAATCCTGGAGCACCCTGATATTCCAGCAATATCAAATAAACTCCATGCAATCTTGCTTTCTGTTAACTTCTGATTTTCTATACTTTCACCGTTTTATCTCTGGCATCCAGCATAACCAGTGAACCAGTGATGGCTCTAAAGAAGGGGCATGTCTTGAAAATGTAACTGAATTCCTAATGGCAAATCGGATGCAGCTAAAGGGCTTAATCAGATTAACATCTTTTAAAGAGAGACAGTATAATGATACTACAAATAATCATTCTGTAAGACATACAAGCTTGAAAACAGAACTCGAATCCCGTATCTAATCCATCAATTGAAAAAGGGACAAGCAACATGAGAAACTTTTAGAGCCTCTGTAGTATATGAAAATCAAACACAATGAAGACGACAGTTTAAATTCACCACTGTATACAAAACCTGAATGCTGCTCTCAAGTTAAGGACATAAAAAAAATGTTCGGGAACACGTAACTCAGAATGCAAAGACTACATAATTCTACGATTCCAGTTCTTCTACCCTTCAAAGTGGGAATCCAATTTACAGTAATGCACACAATGTCCAACCTATATAGTATTCATGATAAGAATCTATACAAGAGCATTATGTGCTCAAGATAAAATAAGATGGAAGGAGCCTAAGAGCAATATGAAACTGGGACACAGTAGCCATGAAGTTAAAGCAGACAGATGTATTTGTGAAGCTTGTGGATTCAAGTTTTACTTCAGTTATCTACCTCTGCCCCACATAGCTATGAAGTGGAGGGGAAGGAAAGATACAAAACTATTGTGCTAGAGAAGTTAACGTTATTAGCTACTTTGCCTTCATCTGCATGTCACTTTAAATAACAGTTAAACTTAACTATGGTTTAAAAGGTGAATGAAGTGCCAAACCAAATCATGGCTTAAATTCTAGCAGCAACGAAAGCAAAACACCCATGATTTTAGCAGTGCGTATGAGCACAATAGAGTGTCACCTGTAAAGCACTGGCTACAAATTAGTTTCTGGGCCGAATTCAAAGTGCTGATTTTGATCTTTGAAGCCTTAAACCGTTAAGGACCACAATACCGCTTTCCATATGAACCTACCCAGACACTGTGATCATCATCTGAAGCACTGCTGTGTGTGCTTCTGTCATGAGAAATCTGAAGGGTGGCAACACGAGAATGGGCCTTCCCCATTTGTGGAATGCTCTCCGTGGGGAGTTTAAGCTGGTGCCTTCATGATACCCCTTTAGGAACCAGGCAGAAATGCTCCTCTTCAACCAGGCCTTTGGCTAATTAACATCCTATACCCTTTTGAATGTGTTTTTTTCCTTTTGGGAGGGGTGTTATTCTTTTGTTTTGCTTTTGTCCTTGTTTTATTATGTATTTTTGTCTTGTACTTTGATGCTGAGAACCACCCTGAGACCTACAGATGAAGGGCAGTGTCTAAAAAAAGTCTAAGAAATACACACAATTATTAAGGCATCAGTTATTAGACATGTGTAAGGATGCACATCATCTATCTTGACCTGTAGTACAACAAATCTCCAAATGCTATAATTAAGAGAAAGCCATATATTGTAAAGCAATATATGTCCATGCATGCATAGCTAAAGGCAGGACTAAGCAACATTTATTTATACCACTGAATAACAGAAGGAAAAACTATGTCCTTCCTTTTTATGAGATCCATTAAACACAAACCATATAATGAAAGAAAGACAAAACATTCAGTTCAGTACTCCCAGCAAGACGTTAGGAAATACATCCTTCCCGTGAGATTCTTTTTTTAAAAAAACCATGATGATATTTAAGAATATTTATGTTCTATCTATCTATATCTGACATATGTACAGTGGTACCTTGGGTTTATGAACTTAATCCATTCCGGAAGTCTGTTCTTAAAACAAAGTGTTCTTAAACCAAGGTGTGCTTTCCCATAGCAGTGGGGGACTCAGTTTACAAATGGAACACACTCAACATGTTCTGCTTCCAAGGCAAACTTCACAAACCAAAACACCCACTTCCGGGTTTGCAGCATTCTTAATCCAAGTTGTTCATAAACTAAGCTGTTCTTAAACCAAGGTACAAGAATGCAGAAACAGTGGCCAAATGATTTAACGCACCTCAATGTTCATGATGTGCACACTAACTGTCAGTGTGCATTTTTTTTAAAAAAAAGCTATATGGCAAAGTCCATGTAGCATATGCACAGGAAAGGAGAGGAGGGAAGTTCTGTTGCAAAAGTAGAAATCCTTAGGCTGGAAACTGCCCATCACCATAAAAAACAAAGATGAAAATCTATAAAAATGTAAAACACATGTAAGTAATTAAATCATGGATCTCAGTAGGCTTGTTGAAACAGAAGACTTTTCAGCAGACATCTAAAACTACACAGTGAGAATGCCTGCTAATGCCAATAGTCAGGGTATTGCAGTGCACAGGTGTTGCCACACTAGTGTAACAACTCGTCACAATGCTGAATGGACAGAATTTTTAATGATATATATTTTATTATATATTTTTACACAAAAATTGACATTATTCAATTTACTTTCAATATAATGTCTTACAATTTGACTTCCCATCCTTACGTCCGTGATGTTCCTCTTGTATATTCCTTTATCTGCTGCCGAAACAGCCATTTTATTTCTTTTGCATTATAACTTATATTACAATCATTTATTTATTCTCTTTCCCTTAATGCTGAATGGACATTATGAGTAGATCAAAGTCAGTGAACAGATCAAAGTCATTGAACAGGCACATATATTAAGTGATTCCTATCCTCAGGAATAATTTGGGAGGAGGGGTACTGACAGGGATTTTAAACCTAGGTGCGCCCTATGGGCCAGTGTGCCCTATAGAGTGAAAAATACAGTAACTCAGAGATGATTCCCATCATCTGCTACCAGATCATCTTAAGTGGAAATGTCAGGAATTGAACCTGCCAGCTTCCACACACAAAACATATGATCTGTTGCCCAGTCACTCCCTAAAGCAAAAACAGAGGAAGTTTTAAGTTGTCAAATGCACAGACAAATTCAAGGAAAAAACTAGGGGCAGCGATGGGAAACCAGAATACCAGCAAGCAAAATATGTATGAGTTAATGGAAGAACATAAATGAAAGGGTTTTTTTGGACCCAACAGAAAGAAGTAGATGGAAGATTATTTGATGTTGCTGTTTAGTCGTTTCCGACTCTTCGCGACCCCATGGAAGATTATAGGAGTTGATTAAAAAGTCACAAAAATCAAAGGTAGCACCCAAGCTATTATAATATGGTATTGTTTTAAAATCAAAACAAGAATAGTGTAGATATCTGGGAAGTAAAAGTAGAAACTCAGCCTTATTTTGTCAAAGTAAGGAAACATTTAATGTCATTAAAAGAACTGCAGCAGTAAAGTTAGAAATATTTGAAAGAACCATAGGTAAAAGGGATACATCTGCTTGCTAAGTCCTGATGTTATCTACATAATGTGATACTGAAAACCAAATGAAACAATAATTTTAGCGAAAGTGGAGAAAGGGTGAAATGCACAAAGATGATGACCAAGAACATAATCTAATGGTGACACCAACTGATAAAGAGAAAGAAGATAAAAATCCACTAACAGGAACTTCAAAGAAAGCATTAAGAATTAAACCAAGGAAGGACAGCACTTAAAAAACAAACAAAAGGAAGATCAAACAAAAGAATAAAGTGATCAAACATAGAGAAAGCAGTGGAAAACTAAAGGATAACAACAGAACAGCAGCCCTATCATTTAGGGAAAATATTATAATTAGAAATCTTAAGCGGTGAATTTTCAGTGGAACGTAAGGAACAAAAATCGGATCTGTGCATATCTAAGACTAAAGATGTCAGAAACTGAAAACATGCAATTGTTAAAACAAAATCATGACACACTTAGAAGAAAAATGGGGTCGCTAGAAAAGAATGATCAAGGAATGGTGTCTTAAGAATGAACGTAAATAGTTCACTCCCACAATATGATGATTTTTTGTAATTACAGTAGCTATATGCTGGTTCAAAGACAAATGGCATTGGCCTCTAGTTAGAAAAACAACACTTACACACTGCAGCTGATACACTGACGTGTCGCGACACACAGTTCGGAAAGCTATGTTCTAAGTGAAAGTGCAACAGAGCTTCCTATATCCCCTGAAAAGGCACTTTTGAGTCAAATGTGATGGAGCACAGTGGGTAGCAGAGGAATGGAGAAATTAGGAGAATTTTGGCTTGTCCTGTCTTGCACAAGCAGAAGTCTTCTCACTGATGCAAAACGTCTCTGGATCCAATGCCATAATTTTGCAACAGTATCAATTATTACGCCTTCCAGTATCAATTATTATTACAAAATAAAAAAAATCCTTCCAGTAGCACCTTAGAGACCAACTAAGTTTGTTATTGGTATGAGCTTTCGTGTGCATGCACACTTCTTCAGATACCAGGCGAAAGCTCATACCAATAACAAACTTAGTTGGTCTCTAAGGTGCTACTGGAAGGATTTTTTTTTATTTTGTTTCGACTACAGCAGACCAACACGGCTACCTACCTGTAATTATTAGGCCATTCTGAAGTAAATAATGCCTATGGTTCAATTAAATATAAAACACTAGTGTTGATACTTAAAGATCTCATTGGAGTTAAAAATATTCCCTAGAAACTGTAATTCCACACAAAATACCTACTGCTCAGCAGAAATGCCACTGTACTGAACTCTTTTATAATAACCAAGAACCACAAAAAAATGGGCACAGCAGCACGGAATAAATCAGAAACAGACCCATATATTCAGTATGAAACAAAGCATCTTCTGTTGAGGAATGTATTTAGAAGAATGACCAAAAGTCAAACTGTAACTTGAAAAGATTCCAGCCCAAGTACAACATTTAAAACTAACAGATCTGAACTTTTCATGCCAGAAAGTTCTTTTCACTTAAAATTCAAAGTTTATCTGAGAAGGTCTACAAAGCAAAACAAAATCACCAACTGGATTAGCCTATTAAGCCTTAAGATGTCAAAATCTATTTTGTGATTTTGAAAACTAAGGCTTATCAAAAAGCATTGGAAGCGTATCATGGAAACACAACTATTGCCCTAGTTGGCAACCATGTCCAAATACCTGTATTTAATCAGACAGCTTCAAAGACATGCAAAGGTCACATCTATGTTTCAAATTAGAAGTCTCAGACTAAGACACAATGCCTGGGTTTGAACACAACACTAAACCATGGCATACCTATACAGTGGTACCTCTGGTTAAGAACTTAATTTGTTCCGGAGGTCTGTTCTTAACCTGAAACTGTTAAGGTACCAATTTAGCTAATGGGGCTTCCCGCTGCTGCCGCACAATTTCTGTTCTCATCCTGAAGTAAAGTTCTTAACCCGAGGTACTACTTCCGGGTTAGCGGAGTCTGTACCCTGAAGTGCTTGTGACCCGAAGCGTTTGTAACCCGAGATACCACTGTACATCAAATCTGTCTTAGTTATGGTTATGGTTGTTTGGGGCCAACAAACCAAGATCTGAAACTATGGTCTGAAGCTGATGTGTGAATCTTGGTTTGCATTGACTGGTTGTTTGGCAGTTGCAAACTGGTTTAATCCTAGCTTGTTGTGATGCTCTCCCCCAGATGCCTGCCTGGCAACAGATATATGAGGGAAGAGCCTGTAGAAAAATAACAGCTAATGCAAGAGATGATTGCTGACACTTTCATAGACTTCCCGGTTCCCCCATCCTAACTCTGTCTGGCAAAAGGTAAATTTCCCTTTCTACCTCCTCAGTGATAAGCTGTCCCTCTCCAGCCTAGCTCCACAGCAGCCCTTGCATGGATTATATTTTTTTCTTTAGAGATGATGATAATGATGATGATTACTATTAGTACATCATTTAAATTTATATACTGTCTTTCTTCCAAAGATAGCTTACAACATAAAATTGTTGGTAGCTTACAACATAAAAATATAAAATGAGAAAACAAAGTACAGTGGTACCTTGGTTATCTTAATCCGTTCCATGAGTCTGTTTGACTCCTGAAACCGTTTGAAAACCAAGGCACAGTTTCTGGTTGGCTGCAGGAGCTTCCTGCACTCAATCAGAAGCCACAAAGCGGCGTCGGACGTTTGGCTTCCAAAATAGGTTTGCAAACCGGAACACTCACTTATGGATTTGTTGCGTTCGGGAGCCGATTTGTTTAAGAGCCAAGCTGTTTGACTACCAAGGTACCACTGTACATAACATATCCCATGGATCAGAAGGGCAAAAGCTCGCTTGAGGTGTATATGTTAAAGGCACACATCTGTTCTTAGTCAGCTATACTACCAACAGTTCAACAGACGCCATTGCACCATTTGATCTAAAACCATCTCCCAACCACAACCACTGTACTCAGGGCTCAGCAAACTTTTTCAGCAGGGGGCCGGTCCACTGTCCCTCAGACCTTGTGGGGGGCCGGACTATATTTTGGAGGGGGGGTGAACGAGTTCCTATGTCCCACAAATAACCCAGAGATGCATTTTAAATAAAAGCACGCTGATTCCCGGACTGGATTTAGAAGGCGACTGGGCCGGATTCGGCCCCCGGGCCTTAGTTTGCCTACCCATGACTGTACTCATTTCCCACTAAAATTTATTAATTAAATTCTATTTCGGCAGCAATTCATCCACTCTCTTTTCTATTCTAAGGATGCAATTGTCACTAATGCCTATGCTTTTACTTCCTCATTGGTACTTATTATTGGGAAAAAACAGCTACAGCAAGGAGGAGTTTTGTTTAGGAGGTTTGGGTGGACTGGGTTCCTGTTTTGCTCAGGGACTTGCTAAGAACAAGTGATGATCTCCAAGAAAAACAGCATTCATTTTCTCTCCCCAAACCCTTATTTTTTTGCAGATAGCCAGAGGCAATGGAACTGGCAATGTAGTGAGATACCAGTCTTCAGCTGTCCCTTTGGTAAATGCAGGGAAAAGTGGAGTTTGCAATTTATTTTAGGGTATCTACTCCGGCGCTGTGGGTTAAAGCCTCAGCGCTTAGGACTTGCCGATCGAAAGGTTGGCGGTTCGAATCCCTGCGGCGGGGTGCGCTCCCGCTGCTCGGTCCCAGCGCCTGCCAACCTAGCAGTTCGAAAGCACTTCCGGGTGCAAGTAGATAAATAGGGACCGCTTACCAGCGGGAAGGTAAACGGCGTTTCCGTGTGCGGCTCTGGCTCGCCAGATGCAGCTTTGTCACGCTGGCCACGTGACCCGGAAGTGTCTCCGGACAGCGCTGGCCCCTGGCCTCTTAAGTGAGATGGGCGCACAACCCCAGAGTCTGTCAAGACTGGCCCGTACGGGCAGGGGTACCTTTACCTTTACCTTACTCCAACAATAGTTGGGTCCATAGACATGAGTGCATACTACACCTGAAATCAATGAAGCACCACAATCGTCATGTTTATAACATGGCAATAAGCACGACATGATTACCAATTAAAAAGACATTTTTAAAATAGTTTTTGGAACTCCCTGATAAATGATAAAATTCTGTTAAGTCTGGTGGTCTGGTAATTATTTAGCAAATCCCATAAATATTAGCCAAGTAACAATTAAGAATTGATCATTTAAATTACAGTGGTACCTCAGGTTACAGATGCTTCAGGTTACAGACTCCGCTAACCTAGAAATAGTACCTCGGGTTAAGAACTTTGCTTCAGGATGAGAACAGAAATCGTGTGGTGGCATCGGGAGGCTCCATTAGCTAAAGTGGTACCTTAGGTTTCGGGTTAAGAATGGACCTCCAGAACGAATTAAGTTCTTAACCCGAGGTACCATTATGTTTGAAAAACCAGATCTTATGTAAACCACTTTATTAATGAGACCAGTATCATGATCTTAGGCAATTTTATTCAAGTATGAGATTACTGTGTTTAAGAAAGGGGGAATCTCTTACTTATGGAAGATATTTCAGGGTTCTCAGAATAGTTAGCCTTAGCAACTGTAACTCGCTTTGCTAAAAACTAAGATGGAAATTAGAGACAAAATGATTTATGTTCCGAAATGAACTTCAGACTTGTCGGTTAGATGAGCTACTCCCTCTCAGAGAGAAATGCAAGGCGTAGGTTACACACCTGCTCTGACAACACTTTTAACCACAGTGGGCGGAAGTAATATTTGACCTACGCCCATATAAGGGTCAAGAGGCAACGATGAGATTAGAAATTGACATCACCGTTCAGTTCATTTTCATTTTTTTGTTTTAAATCATTTGAGGATCCCAGAGACAGCTGTGAGTGGCTGCCAAGCAAATTATGAGCAGCTACTGTGGTTTAAAGGGGAATGATCATGGCAAGCATTGGACAATAAATTCTATGAACTGACTTCTTTAAAACGCAGCTGAATGCTAGACCTTGATATATGTGGTCCAGTTATTTCTAGCCTTGTTTCTGGGGTAATTAATACATTCTTGCTTAATACTTTCATTTAATAAGTCAGGGGTAGTCAACATGGAAGTGCTCCAGTGGTGCCCTCACGATTGGTCATGCTGGGTGGGGCTAATGGGAGCTGGCAGTCCTGGAGTCTTAAAGGCAGCATGCCCACTATCCCTGTGCTAAGTGATAAGGACAGTAAGTTTAACTAAGACATCCTGTGCATCTAAGTATTAAATTAATATTTTCATATTAAATCTAACTTTCTTAGTCTATTTGAATTTGAATGGTATCATTCTATAAGCATCTGTCTGTAAAACACAATTTGGCTTTTAGAACCATATGAGAATTATGTATTACATTTTTATCCCATTCTTCCTCCAAACGGCTCAGCAACCCCTACCCATGCACCACATTTTACCTTCACAATAGTTCTGTGAGGTAGGTTAGATATAGAAGCTGACCCATGCTCTCACTCCCTGTGAGTTTCATGAGTGAGTGGGATTCTCTCCTGCCCTAATCTGACACCCTAACCCAGGGGTCAGCAAACCTTTTCAGCAGGGGGCCAGTTCACCATCCCTCAGACCTTGTGGGGGGCCAGACTATGTTTTGAAAATAAAAATGAACAAATTCCTATGCCCCACAAATAATCCAGAGATGCATTTTAAATAAAAGCACATTCTACTCATGTAAAAACACGCTGATTCCCGGACCGTCCGCGGGCCGGATTTAGAAGGCGATTGGGCCGGATCAAGCCCCCGGGCCTTAGTTTTCCTACCCATGTGCTCACATTTGTTTATTGGCACCCCTTGAAACTTAGGAAAGTTGTCAATAATTTGAAGCATTAACACTCCCAAAGCTTGAAATCTGATGTTAAGACATATTCTTCCTGGAAAGGTCTTGCACAAATATTTCGTCTATGCTGCACATTTCACATGTGCTGCTTTCTGTAACCTGCAGAAGAGCTCTCCCTATGACTCATAATCATGGGACTTCCTATCTTAATTGTTATTTGACATTTTAGACATAATCAGGTTGCTTTGCAATCTGCACTGGTGCCAAAATTCTGTGGCAAAGTAACTCAAATGCTGTTATTAAGAAAACCTGAATTCTGTGTACTGTCTATAAAGCGTGTACATTAAGGAAACATGAATCTATTGTGCATAATTTTTCTGCTTCTGCAAGGAGCCACAAACAGCACTGAAACCAATTCCCATAAATGCAAATAATTCTTTGCCTACAATGTTGTTGAACATGGAGCTGGCTTTGGGCGCTATGAAGTATGGTTCTTTGTGATGGGAAAAAGCTGGAGTAAACCTCAGGTTTACACACCTCCTTCCCCTCTCAAATAATGGGTCATGAGGTTGGCTTGTTTCAAACAAACAATGGTTAAGATTGCCAGTGTATGTCAGACATGGATGAAACACACAGCTGTAGTTAATCAAAAATGGAAAGCAAATGTACCCAGTCTCCTCCTCATAGTCACTGCAGAGGAAGGGAGAAGAGGGGGAGCACATAATGCAAAGACTTGATCCTGCAGCACTGAATGACACAATAACTGCAATGTAATTTCTTTCCTTTGAAACTTGGTGCCATTGTATGACTGTGTACTACTACAGAGTTTTTGTATTACGTTTGGGTTTGTTGAAAATGATATCAAATCTATTTCCCAAAAAATAAATAACTGCTGGGTGCAGTTCATTCTCGTTGGTCATGGGGGTGTCTGAACTAGCCTACTGGGCATGTACATTCAAGCCTACTTTCACAGATGTAAAATCGAGACAATTTTTACATTTATTATAGAAGTGGCGATTCTTATGAAGCTGAATCCTGCCACCATAGTGCTATATCATATGCAAGGTATGTATAGCCTGAGATATAACAGAGCATTTGTTCTCCTACCACTCCCTTCTTCTTTCTGTAAGTCATTTAAACAGAGTTCATTACTGGCACAGTAACACTTATGAAGTGGAGATCAGAAACAATCTCCCACCATCGAATGGATCATCCATTAAAGTAGAAACCAAGACATAAACTGAGGAAATGGGAGGAGCAGAAGGTAAGTAGTGCTATAATGGAGCAGACAGTAGGCAGATCCACAACATATGTTTAAAGCACATGCAACACACATTTTAAACACATAGCTTCCCACAAAGAACTCTGGCTTGTTATGGGTGCTGGGAACTGTAGCTATGTGCAGGGAAACTACAGTTTCCATGAGTTAAGTCCTTGGGGGTAGGGACATGCTTTGAATGTGCATTGGATGTCTTTAATGTATGGTGTGGATCTGCCCAACATCCCTCAATCCAACCTTGCAGGTATTTTTGGAATCACACAGTAATTAAAATCGGCAGCTCACCAACATTTAAATATACCTACCAGATTCCTTCTTGCTTGCCTTTCCACCATCTCTGCTTTTCTTCAAAACGGCTTTTAACATTTTAACACGGTTCTTTTTTTCCTAAAGAAGGGAAACAGAAAGTTCTAAATGACTGTGCATATACACCCAGACACAATGCCAGTGTGTGCAATTTTTGCATGTCACATTCAAAATGAACTTGTATAACAAAATATTAATTCAAAACATGTTATGGGGTCACTTTTACTTTACACAACCATGTTGCATTAGTAAAACCAAACAGTGAAGCTGCAAGGAATGTTTTAATACCAAGTGACTAGGGGTTTACTGTCCTGTTATAAAGAAAAACAGCACACAACATTCTCTACATTCCACATATAATTAAGGTTACGAGGCTAAACCTGGATAAGTTACCGTTAGGCACTCTGGCACAAACATGTCTGGTTTTTGACCAGAGTTCAAGAGGAGGGGGAGATAAGCTATACCACCACAGTAGCTACCATAAATTGAAAGAAATCTGATTTGAGACACTGGAAGATTGAAAGAAAATGCTTGTGTGCTTTAGAACTCCTGGTGAAAAACAGAACTAAAATGCAGCCTGTATTAGGTAAGGATACTTTAAAAAATATATACTTGGGGGGGGGGACGTCCTGCATAGGAGTGGTCCCTGGCTGGTTTTGAACTAAGTTTTGACACCTTGGGAATCTTCTTTTGTTTAAATTTGGAGCTTTAAAGTGAGTACATGCTTTCTTCCCTGTTTGAAATCTTAAGAGCTGCCATTTCCAAGCCTGTGGTATTTTACATAGCTCAACTGAGCCAAGTTCTGCCCATTTTTCCCATGTAGCTTTTGCAAATATATTGCCTTGCTCACTTCTTCCCCCTTCAATCCACTTTAGCCTGCCCTCATTTACAACATTTCACTTTTCATTGGGCAGCAACTATGCGAGGGCTATGAGTGTTCACACTTCTCTAACCTACAGACGTTTAACAAGGTCCTGTCCTAGCCACATGTCCTGTATAAATTCTTCATATCTTTAAATCTTTAGACCTGGGGTGGAGTGAATAGCAACACCATGGTTGCTATTCAAGACATCAAAATAAAGAGTGCTTATCTCCTCTCAGAAAGTAGAAAGACATGGGAACTAACAAAAATGTCCAAGCATTTATTAAAACTTTTACTCTTAAGCATGTTTAATAAAATGAGTGCCTTACATTCATGAGTATTCACAAAATCCGTAGCATTGCTGCAAAAAAACAAAAAATGAATGTGCAGGATGGCAAAACTTGCACCTTGGGGATACCATAGTGCAGAGGTAGACAATGTGGTGTTATGCAGAACTTGTGGATCACAACTCCCATCAGCCCCAGTCAACATGGCAATGGTAAAGAATAATGGGATTTGTAGTCCACAATGGCTGCAGGGCACCACGTTGCCACACTGCTTCAGGAAGTTTCTTGTGCTCCCCTAAATTTGGCTTCTTCAGGCAGTATTTGGAACTTCTGGGAGTGTCAACATATGGATGAAACTTAGCAATGAACTTTGAGCTCAGGGGCTCCCCCTGTTCCCCTCACTGCATGGACAAGAAGGATGGATAATTCAATGGTAGCCAACCTGGTGCCCTCTAGATGTTGCTGAAGTACAGTTTCCATCATCCCTGAACAGAGAGTGTGCTGGCTGAGGCGAATGGAAGATGGAGGCCACAACATCTGGTGGGCACAAAATCTGCAACCATGCCATCGTTACTCAAATAATCAATTTTCTCTGAAGCCAAGATATTAAAAGTGGGTAAAACCAACATGCGGGGAAGCGAGACTGTTTTGCCACACAGAGAAGACAGCACATGGCTAAAGCTGTGCTGCCAGTGTGGTGTAGAGGTTAAGAGCAATAGACTCATGAACTGGGTTCACTTCCCTGCTCCTCCACATGCAGCTGCTGGGTGACCTTGGGCTAGTCCCACTTCTCTGAAGTCTCTCAGCCTCACTCACCTCACAGTGTTTGTTGTGGGGGAGGAAGGGAAAGGAGATTGTTAGCCGCTTTGAGACTCCTTAGGGTAGTGATAAAGCGGGACATAAAATCCAAACTCTTCTTCTTCTTCATAGGGAAAATATTGGGGGGTGGAAATAATGTCTAGTAAGAAGAAGAGACCTTGACCTTGAATCTCAACTAGGCTGGCATTAGTTATTTACCACAGAAGAATTCCACCCATGTGTTGCCCAGAAAAGCCAGTGAACAAAAGGAGTAGAAAAAGGACATACATTCCATTATGCCTCAGGAGTCACCTATACATTGGCTAAGTCACACTTCTGATGTTAATACAGAGAAACAATATCCTAACATTACTTGTGCAGCTCAGCGATAACTTTTAAAAATGCATATGCATGTACCCTCTTATGGGTGTTTGCCAACCTTAGTATTCTTAATTAATGTACTTTTTGTCTTACAATTATATGTTTGCAGAACTCATATTATATATATTATAATTCTAAATTACAAGAGAAGACCAAATTGTTCCATGTAGTGCAGTGCATATGTTCTCTGCCCAAAGTAGCAGCAGGCTTCTTTGATGTTTTCAAAGTCCCACAGCTGTGCAAGTACTGTAAGTTCATGAGACAGCTGTGATTTACATCTCTTACATTCCAGCCAAAACTACTAGAAGCCTTCATTGTTGCTACTTCCTCTTGCAAACACTGCATTCTTAATCCCCATTGTTCTCCTTTCCATGCTCCTGAACAACATTTGAGACTGCATGGTTCTAATTTTAGGGGGAAACCCAAGGGCCTTTTCACAAGACAGCACTTTTAAGTCAGTCTTTGCATTTTCCCACATCTGTAATCTGAATACAACCCCTACAACAGCCAAAATGCATATTCTGTGTTTTTGTTTTTTTTAAGGATGTCTACCAGGTACAAAAGAACATTTAGCCTGCAATCCTAACCTCATTTACTTGGGAGTCAGTAAGCCTACTGAATTCAACAGGATTTACTTCTGAGCAGATTTGGAAAGGATTATCATGTGCAAAGGGAAAAGCGCCCTAAGTTTTACTTTTGCAATGTGCAATATGAACCCAAGGCAGTACACTGTCCTCCCTCAGAAAAGTAGATTTGCTCCTAACGATTTCCTTCATCTCTCAAACAGCATTTGCAGGTTTGAGCTGATAGAGCCTCCCGCCTCCATTACAAATTTTTCACATGCTTCCAGAGGATTTTTCAGGTATCAGGTGAACTGTACCAGTCCCAGTGTTACTCCCTGCTAGTTCAAATGGCAGACTGGAGATTAGAAGGATCAGTGTGGGTGGCACCATCCAAAACAGCGACTTGTGCAAAAATCCCAGGAAAATCTTCCCAGATGGATTTAGCATTGCATCATGAAAACCAGAAGTGAAAGGGAGCGACCGCAAGCCCTTAATCATCCAAAAGTAAACAAGGGGAAGTTTTGTGCTTTGTGGAAAAATAGCTGGACTGATGACCTTAGAACTGCAAATAATGCAGAAACCTACACAAATTGCAACCAATTGCCTTGTAAAACATTTTCCTGTTGACTTGCTGGTGTTCAGTTCTAATTTGTTTCAGCCAAAATCTGTAACAATCTGGAAGAATATATATATTACCGTATTTTTCGCCCTATAGGACACACTTTTCCCCCTCCAAAAATGAAGGGGAAATGTGTGTGTGTCCTATGGGGTGAATGCAGGCTCCTTGGCTTCAGCGATAGCTTCGCGTTGCTTTCGCTGAAGCCAGAAGAGTCTGCTCTTTGAGGCTGGCGGTGGGGGAAAGCAGTGCGGTGCCCAAGGGGAATTCCGCCACCTCCCGCAAAAGCAGGAAGAAGGTCTTGGAGTAGCGCACAGACTGCGTGCGTGCAGCCTGTCTGCTGCTCCCAGAGCTGTGGGGGGGGATCATATTTTTTCCTCGACCCCCCCCCCCCGAAAACTAGGTGCGTCCTATGGGCCGGTGCGCCTTATAGGGCGAAAAATACGGTAGGTAGATAGATAGATGATAGAGATATAGATAGATAGATGATAGATAGATGATAGATAGATAGATAGATAGATAGATAGATAGATGGATGATAGATAGATGGATGATAGATAAGATAGAGAGAGAGAGAGAGAGAGAGAGAGAGAGAGATAGATAGATGATAGATAGATAGATAGATAGATAGATAGATAGATAGATAGATAGAGATAGATGATAGATAGATAGATAGATAGATAGATAGATAGATAGATAGATAGATAGATAGATGGAAACTATTAGTATGCAATTGGTGCAGTCAAAACCACAGGGTCTTGCCAATGAATTACATGGTATACAGAAAAGCAAAATGAAAGACTTATGGTTGTTCTTGGGTTATGAATCAGGCTGGAAGAAAAAGGGAAGATTAAAGATGGCCTGCAGGTTAGCTTTTTGTCTTCCAATGCTACTGATAGAAAGGAGAGGAGCAACTGCAAAGCATAAAGCAATAAAGAGACTTTATGAACATCAAAACTTCCAATAATCATATCTGAAAAGAAATGGGATGCCAAGAGGGCATGTCCTAATGTCTGGAAAAATTGAAGCAGGAGGAGCAAACCAACTGGATCTGTAATGATATATCATGTACCGTATCAGCAGCCCTTTAAAATGCACACACAGGATATTATTTCCCATCTTTCCTTTTACTATTAATTTACCACAGGTCCAAAATTATGGGCATGATGGATGTGCTCTATTGGTAGAAAAATCTTTGGCAATAAATAGCATCTCTACAGTAAGGATATTTTGGAACTGAATGGGGCAGTGATTTATAGTTTAGCATGGAAATATTAACTGATCTGCTGTGAGATCAGGACATGTGGTGAATAATTAATTGGTATTCTATGCAGTGTGCACACTTGGAAGGTGACTTTGAAATAGCAGATGACAGCTCAGAACGAAGCACTCAAAAAAGAAGATGCCCAAATAAAGAAAACTTGGAGGGAGAACAAATATATAGAGAGTTTAATATAAACAATAGGATAGTAACACTACCGTTTCAAAATGCATATCATAATATATATTTTCATGTTTTTTAAAGGAGTGTAAAATTATGCTAGGCAGAAGCTAAAAGTTAAATTAGAAAGCAGGGGTGTACTTATGGGTGCTCTGAACATTTAAAATGGTCTCTCAACCCAAGGCCCTCTTTTCCTCTCCAGGTTTCACTTCTATTGTTCGTTTTCCTGCTGTGAAAAATTATACTCCTGCCAACCCAGTGTGCTGGCTGGGGCTGATGAGAGTTGTAGTCCAACAACATTTGGAGGGGAACAGGTTGGTGAAGACTGCCTTGCAACAGTCCTTGCTGTTAGGAAGAGAACTGTCTCCTTCAGAAATGCCAAACCTTAGAAGTGTTCCAACTAGGGCAAAGCTGCCCTCATTTCAAATAGCTTATATACAGTGGTACCTCGGGTTAAGTACTTAATTCGTTCTGGAGGTCCGTACTTAACCTGAAACTGTTCTTAACCTGAAGCACCACTTTAGCTAATGGGGCCTCCTGCTGCTGCCGCGCCGCCGGAGCGATTTCTGTTCTTATCCTGAAGCAAAGTTCTTAACCTGAAGCACTATTTCTAGGTTAGTGGAGTGTGTAACCTGAAGCGTATGTAACCTGAAGCGTATGTAACCCAAGGTACCACTGTACTCCAAATTCTTAGTACAGTGGAACCTCGATTGTTGAACGTTTCGGAAGTCAAACGGACTTCCGGAAAGGATTACGTTGGACAACCGAGGTTCCACTGTACCAAACTATTCCCCCACCAGCATCACTCGCTACCACCACTGAAAGTTTCCTCTCCCCGCCCCCCCCATAGCTAACTGCTCCCCAGAGCTTAACTATATTAATAGTATGTTTTGAATATTTTACTGCTGTATCTACAGGCTTAGACTTTTTCTTGAATAAGTAAGTGTCCTTAACACCACAAAAAAGAACTGTATTTCCCCAAACTCCTTTGCACTCTCACTCAGTTTGAAACAATTTCTCCTACTGAGATATCCTTGGCACTTCAATCTCATGCTTCAGTTCTCAAACAGCAGCAATCACAAGCAACCTTATCACCAAATATAAGCAGGGACCAGAGACATGCTGCATCCACCAGCCGATGAGCCACGGTTGTGCTAGCTGCGGATATATCAGGCATACACCACAAAAGGAGGAAGTCCCTCAAAGCATTTCACAACTATTGGCCATTGCACGTTACCTTATGAGGGGTAAGGCATTCATCTTTAATCATATTACCCCCATACATATATACAGCATTACAATATTTCCAATTTACATGTGTGCACGCACACCGTCACTGCAAAGAAGTATCAGAAAAAGAATGCTTTTGAATAGAAAATTAACACAGAGAGAAAGGAGAGGCTCTTCTGCTCATACGTATATATATATATACTTCTTCAGAGAGTCTTGTTTTAGCAAATCTATAAATGTTTATAATTGATCAAATAAGGTGGCAGTCTCTCTCAAGTTGTCTTTTTAAAATAAACGCCCAACCATCATTGCAGCTCTATTTTATTAAAAATAATAATAAGGAAAACTCGCTAGATAAACTGCTGGGTTAGGAGTAGGTCTCTATCTGTAGCCAGATCAAACCGCTTATTGGATGCCTGCCTAGATATCACTTATCACTTGGCAAACCAGACTGGGTTTAGCAGATTTAAGACTATATTCTATTCAAACTGATTGATCAATGTTTCCCATTCAGTGGCGTAGCATGGGGGGTGCAAGGGGGGGGGGCCCGGCCGCACCGGGCACAACATCTGGGGGTTAGGGTTAGGGGGCGCAAATCCATGGGTTAGGGGGCGCAAATCCACGGGTTAGGGGGCGCAAATTACTTGCCTTGCCCCGGGTGCTGACAACCCACGCTGCGCCACTGTTCCCATTTGAACATGCATGTGTGGATATGTGGGGAGTAAAGGGAAGTCCTCACTCTATCCAATCCCCTTTTCCAGTCCTATGTATGCTAGTGCAAAATGCAAAGTGGGTATACGTATGTATCTTTATAGGCCAGTGTTTGTGCATGCCTATGGATGTGTGCATACATCTTGTCCGTGTGTGTGTGTGTGTGTGTGTGTGAGAGAGAGAGAGAGAGAGAGAGAGAGAGAGAGAGAGAGAGAGAGAAATGGGAGACTGCAGGCCCACCCCCCTCTTTTTCAATAGACAAGCATAAAAGAATTAAGGAGGCTGGGCAGTAGCAGATTTGGAAAACCTTTCCCTTCCTATACCCTTTGGACAATTGCAAATTTTAATATTGTAATGTCCTCTCTTGTATCCCTATTTGCTCCAGCCCTTTGAAATTCAACAGCAGCAATATTTCGGGCAAAGGAGTGACCATTATATTTTATTCATGTTCTCAAAAGAACTGGGAAGAGCTGCTGCTGCCACTAGCCTCTTTTCACATTGCCTTTATCGAGAGAAAACTGGCAACAGGCCAAAACAGCAGTTAAACATTAAACATTCATACTAACCCCAGAAAAGCAGCAGTTTTACACTCCACTGGGAGAAACAGAGGGGGAAAGTAAAAAAGCAAAAACAAAACCCTGCTTTTTTCTTTTTTAAAAAAAAGTCTGCACCCCCTACAAGACAGCTGTCTTGCGGCTTATCAAACCATTTTTAAAAAAAAACAAAAACAAAACCCCAAATAGGGAAAGTCTAGTGAAGCCCTGGGAAAGTATACAATAACAAAGAGGGAGCATCCATAAAACTCTGTTACATACTTCTGAAATCCTCCTTACCATGTGCCACACATGTTGCCTTTTCAAACAACTGGCCAAATACTCCTTTGGCAGAACTTTTCTACCCCATCTGGGCATCTCCTGTATCTTTCTCTGCAGCAGCCAGTCATGGCATCTACCCTCCCCATTACACTGTGACTCCAGCTGAACATCATCTGCCAATGAGTGGTCTTTAATTAAAATCAGAATGATGCTTCATCAGGGTAATGATGAGAACCTACATTTTTTAAAAAGTCTAGTGGCTGCTGGAGGAGCGGGGGGGGGGAGCAAGTTGGAAACCAGCCCCTTTACAAAATAAGAAAGCACATAATCAGTACTCCCAGAGCTATTTCTCTAGACAAAAGAGGTTCCAGAATTCACCATGAACGCCTGAGAGGTTCCAGAACCCACTTGAGAGGTGCGAGAACTGTGTTCTGGTAAGTTCCGTCTTGGGGGGGGGGGAGCCCTGAATACTCCCATTTAAAATTAATAATGTGTATGTAGCTTGCATGTGGATACATGACCTTCCCACCCTTCTCTTGATTTATTCTGAAAAGAAAGTGCAAGCGGGGCGGGGGGGGGGGGGAGAGGATCAGCAAAGCAAAAAAAAAAAAAAAGATCCGGCCCAATCGCTTTTTAAATCTGACCCGCAGACAGTCCGGGAAGCAGTGTGTTTTTATATGAGTAGAATGTGTCCTTTTATTTAAAATGCATTTCTGGGTTATTTGTGGGGCATAGGAATTCATTCATTTCCCCCCTCTCCAAAATATAGTTCAGCCCCCCACAAGGTCTGAGGGACAGTGGACCAGCGCCCTGCTGGAAAAGTTTGCTGACCCCTGTCAAGTAAAAAGATTAAGCACTTGGTTGTATGTTTAGGTTAGAAGTTGGTCCTGGATCTGAAAAGGTTAAATAAACCTGCTTTAAAGGAAATGGAAAACCGGTAATGCACATGAAAAAGGGAGGGACAGCATAAAATGAAAAAGTTTGCTATGTAAATGGTATTAAGTTTTTAACTTATGAAAGCTCAGATATATAAGCCACCCACCAGTTTGTCTTACAGGTTTGCAACAAGTAATGGGTTTATTTAAATGGTAGTCACTGATGGGCTGTCCAGATTTATTTATTTTTAATTTTCTAGGTTACAATTCTCATCATCCCCAACCATCGGCCATGCTGGCTGGGATTGATGGGAGTTGTGGGTACAACACTGGCCTGGTTTAATAAACCATTATCATTATCAGAATCAGAACCCAGCAAGGCCTTTATCATATGCTGGTTGATGGCTACAGACTGCCTGCCAAGGCTTTCTAAGACTGCCTGAGGAGTAAGCTTCATATGGAATCTGTCTCATTACTGAGCAGGTGTTAAGACTGAAATATAGTATTTCACTTTCCAGCACATCGTTCCCACAGTAGATATATGCCTGAAGCAGCAATTTTGAAATAGTATAGGAACAGCGATGATCTACTGAAGATAAAAATCTGCTAAAAAAGTCAACATTCAATCATAGGTTGTTTGTTTCAAGCTGAATTATCGGGTTTATCAACATATTGTATGTTGCCTACTGCACTGTTCAAAACTCTCTGGGGGAATTTTAGGAAGAAGAACAACACTAAGAATAGCTGCACCAAAGCAGACAGGCAATATTGTTGCTCCAGACCCTTCGTCACCACACCCAAACAATTTAATTACAGTGGTACCTCGGGTTAAGTACTTACTTCGTTCTGCAGGTCTGTTCTTAACCTGAAACTGTTCTTAACCTGAAGCACTACTTTAGCTATTGGGACCTCCTGCTGCCGCTGCTGCACGATTTCTGTTCTCATCCTGAAGCAAAGTTCTTAACCCGAGGTAATATTTCTCGGTTAGCGGAGTCTGTAACCTGAAGAGTATGTAACCTGAGGTACCACTGTATTGCCAGAGCTGACACCTCCCAATAAATGGGCAGATATAAATCCAAATTTGGTTCAATGATAAATGAAACACAAGGCATCAATATTATGTTTTCATATGTGAACCACCCTGAGACCTCCAGGTATAGGGCAGTATATAAATTCAATAAACAACAACAAGGATATGAGTTCAAAGTGTGACTAGGTTGCAAAAGGAACAAAACACACACTACTCTTCAGAAAAGATACTGTATAAATGCTATTTCCGATTTATACGACAAATGTTTATAGGATTAATTGACAGTCTTTGCAGGTATATTATATGTAAACTAAAATTGTTCTAAGTGGTTGTGTGTTGGAAAACATTCTTACATAGATTTTTAAATGGGTTCACAGATTAGCTCTTTTGAAATTGTTCTCGGTATTCGCAATTTCTGTAATAGCAGATACTAAAAATAAGTCGTAATTCATGTCAAAGCTATTTCTTCCTAGCAGGGCTTGCATCTTTCATATTACACAACATAAAATCACGGGACAGGCAAGAGAATATTTAACTTGGCCAAAAAAAGTGGTTGAACCGGTTAGGCACATTTCAACAAATTGTTATCTAAAAACAGCATCACTTTCTGAAATGCAACACCATGTTAAGCAGCTTTATTCTACACTTAATATAGCAGAGGTCCAATATAGTAACAATCCATTCAAGCTTTGCTCTTGCCTAAACTAGAAGTGAAGGAGTTCCACTAAGTGGGTCATATTTCCAGTTTCTAAATTTTACTACAGATTTTGTTTATACATTTTTCTGTCTTGTTATTACTGTCTTTTGTTCTTTCTTCTATCAGACACTGGTAAGGGCTCAAACGATTGCTCCCAAACACCCTCAACCTAGTCACAGAGTCACATCAGCTTCCTAGTATTCAGAGGAGCTGATAGTGATGAAAAAGTCTTGAGCAGAAATGGCTAGTGATTTGCAATAAATATGACCTAACACAGTTAAGAATCCAGCTTCTGTCTTGTTCTGTGGTAGCGGCGGCAGCAGAGAGAGATAGTATTTCTCCATCACCATTGTGTTTGCTCAATATCATGATATAGCACTTTTTCCAGGTGGTGAAGTTTTCTTGGACCTGATCCTGCAATACACTGGACCCTTAAAAGGGCATCGTGACCAGTATGTCAAGACATTTTGAAGATATCTACAGCAGCATGTATGACATCGTAGTAGTGACAGATGGACAGAACCAGTTCAGGCCTAATTGTTATGGGTATCTTTCAGCTTACGTTGCCTGAGGACATGGACAAGCTGCCTGGAGCTCTGAGGCCTAACACCTATCCTTTGGACCATTGTTTATTGCTGAACCTCAGGGCTGGATACATTATTATTATTACTATTATTACTATTATTATTATTATTATTATTATTATTATTATTATTATTATTACTATTATATGTGTTATGTGTTTTTATGTGTTATATATTGTGTGAGCTGCCTCAGGTGACTTTGACTCATAAAAGAAGGCCTATCAATATTTCAAATAAATATTTTCTCCACAAGTGATTTTGGGCATCAAACCTCAGACACCTCTTTAAAAAGCTGCTTTTCTCCAAGATAGGTTTTTGGCACAAGAAAGATAACAGAAATGGCATTCAGATGTATTTAGGCATCGTTTCTAGGACACGAGGCAGAACTTAAAATGCTCTCAATTTGTGGTAAAACAGTACTCATTTTCAAAGTTAAAAGCATGGTTCCACCCTCATAGTTGGTGTGGCAATATTTTGAAGAAAGAAAGCAACCAGCAGATTACAGGGTTACGGTACCAAAGTACTAGCCACTAATAACAGACTTGCAAATTATGGGGGATCCCGATACTGAAAAAAGGTCAGCTAAATAGCAAAACTTTTCAAATGATCTTGTTACACAGGCATGTTTTGCTCTACTCAGCACCCACAGATTAGTTCAATCTTTCCTTCAACTCAACAGCACTCAAAACACCAAAACCCTACAGAAACTGCTTTACAGACTGGTCATTTCCTTAAAGGATTATGGTTAGGTAATACATTAATCCAGCACAATGCTGAAAATGATTAGTCCAAACACAAAATTATAGCCTACTCCTACTCCCAATATGATAGCAATGAACTGAATGATTATTTTAAAAACAAAAACAAAACACAAATTATTTACATAGTTGAATTAGCCAGCAGTGAATTTAAAAGTTGTGGAAGCATCAGTGATAAAGCTGGCAAGTGTATCAACATTAGAAACCTCATTCCTATGCCCCAGCCTCTAACAGTTAAGACCGTATTATAAATACCTTGTACTGCTTGCACAAAATGTCCTGGTTTGGGTTTTGGTAGACTTTCAAAAGGAGTTCTACGGATGGTGGACAGAAACCAAAGGAATGCTTTTTTATATGACCTACTTGAATTTGGTGCACTCTTAGGAAAATGTGTTCAGTTCCTCTTGGCAAAATAATGGGAGGTAAGAGAGGAGGCCTTTGGTGTTTCTTTTCCTTTTCATATTTTTAGGAATCCACTCCCATTTATTCCCAGTAAGTAACAGGGTAAGAAATTGAATCGTATCAGTAACTTTTAGAAGACTCTAAAAGAATACTTTGGCATAAATGAAATTAAAACAAAGAAACTGGGGGTGCTTTTACAAATTAAGAGACTTATTGTCACAGTCTTTAGCATTCTACAGTCATCACTGGGGCAAGACGGTTTGAGCATATTACAATGATCCTGGTCCAACTGCACTGGCTACCAATTAGCTTCCGGGCCTAATTCAAAGTGCTGATTTTGACCTATAAAGCCTTAAACAGCTCAGGGCTGCAATACCTCAAGGACTCCCTGCTTCCATATGAACCTACCCTTCTTCATGTGCCTTCTTCATGAGATGTCCGAAGGGTGGCGACACGAGAACGGGCCTTTTCTGCACTGGCTTCCCATTTGTGGAGTGCTCTCCCCAGGGAGGCTTGCCTGGTGCCTTCATTAAACCTTTAGGTGGCAGGCAAAAAGTGCCTCTTTAACCAAGCCTTTGGTTGACTGACATTCAATGCCCTTTTTAAATAAGGGGGGTGGGTTATTCAGTTGTTCTTGTTTTTATTTTGATGATGTATTCTGTGTTTTTATATCATGATTTTGTTCTGTTAGCCGCTCCGAGACCTGCAGGTATAGGGCGGTATACAAATTTAATAAATAATGAAATTTGACAAATACATTTTATCCTTGAATGGCAGATTTTTCACAAACAAGTACTGTACAGAAAAATGTGTGTCAAAAGTGGGTAACAATGGAGCGAAGAGACCTTGATACAGGAGGTCTGCAATATTTCTATGCAAAACACATGTGGGCTGACGAAATGGGTTCTACTCCACAAAAGTTTATGCTTTCTGTTAATCTTAAAAAAGGTGCCACAATATTCTGCAGGGGTTTTTTGCTGCAACAGATTAAACATGGTCAACCCAACAGAATCTACCAGTTACAGACTACATTTTCCAACATAATAATCCATTTAAAGAGATGGATTTTTATTGTGCTCATTCCTCTCTTTTGCATCAACACCACAATAAAAAAGACATTCCCTTTTATTGTCTATTACCTGATTACATAGAGGGCTCCTACATGAAAAATTTATTAGAAGAATGATGCTCTTGCTCGCTTGTCTAGACATGGCATTTACTGTAAAAAGTGGGACATACTGTAGATACAGGAAAGAGCAAGGAACCCATACACAGTATATATTCAATTTTTGTTTTAATTTAAAAAATAATCTTAATGGAGACGTACATGAAAAGAACATTTTTTATTCCTTCCATCACCCTACACCACCACACTGCTAGTAGAAGCAGAAAGGTAACTCCATGGACAGACAAGAGAAACTATTTGCTTTAGACTGGAATGCACATTCCACTTAACCCATCCTCCACTTACAAAAATATCTCTAAAACTACTCCAAAAGCTACTTTGAGCTTTAAATGGACTTTCTCTGGATTCAGTACTTCTCTCTGATCTAGGCGTACAAGGCCATCATACAAATTACTAGATGTTTGTGGTATTCTCAACAACAAAGGTATAAAGATTCAGAAGTTGAACTTCTGGCATTTAAATCAGGAAAAAAAGAACACAGTACATCTATTAAAAAGCCACTTCAGAACTGTGGCACAGTGCAGCTTTCCCCAGACATTAATGGAGAAAAAGCACCAGAAGAAAGAAACCACAGACAGATAACAATAAACATTCTGGCTTTTTCATGAATGATTGTGAATAACAAGAAAGTTCTGGTGCACGTTCCCAAATTGCCTCCACTTTGCTCCTTCCTCACCATGAGCAGCCTAAACAAACCAGGATATCTTGGCTCTCTATTGCTAGCCCAATTGAAGCCATGGTTTGTTCTCAGCTTGCTGACTATGGCTTGTCCAAGAAAGGGACAGAACATGGTCACCAGTTTGAAAGTAACAGAAAGCCAGGGCTTCCTGATTTATTTACCCCTCGTGCCAAGGGAAGAGCAAAACAGGCACTAGCATGCTGCTCACTCATAGTATTTAGTATTGTGTTAATTAAATCATTTATCTATGTATTTATTATTTTAAATAATAAATATCTGCGAATATAAACCTCTATTATATATTTATTATTTTGTTTATTAAATATACCACAATAAGCCATAATGTCTTGGTATTAGACCTATAACATTAGGTCTTGGTATTAGACCTATAACAGTTACAGGCTCGGGATGCCTAAGACTGGAACATAGCTGCAGAATTATTTATCTGTTTTTAATTTGCATTAAAATAATAATAATATAGTCGTACCTCGGTTGTCGAACACCCTGGAACTCAAACGTTTTGGTTCCCAAATGATCAAAACCCGGAAGTGACTGCTCCAGTTTTCGAACATTCTTTTGGAAGCCAGACATCTGATGGGGCTTCCGTGGCTTCAGATTGGCTCCTGCAGCCAATCAAAAGCCGTGATTTGGAAGTCAAACAGACTTCTGGAACAGATTCCTTTTGACTTCCAAGGTACGACTGTAATAATAACAATAACAACAACAATAATAATAAGAATAATAATGCACTTTTGAGATGAACAAGATAGCTTATGTCCTTCAATTTTACCCAGTGAAGAGTTGTATGTAGCTCAAAACATAGCAGGCATATAATTCTATAAGTTTGCCTCTACACCCCAATACTGATATTTCTTTGATCTGCATTGTTTTGAGTTTTACTGTGTTAATGGACAGACAACTCACTGGTAACAGATCCACTAACAACTAAGATTTAGGACTTCTCCTGTGTTGCACGTAATCCCAGTGGCACCGCTGAAATTGAAAAATGGCTTCTAAGTCTTGACTGCTGCAGCTTCAGTCAAGCTAGAGATGAAATGGCATGAGAATACAGGGTTTTAGGAAGTAGGGCAAGATCCAACATGCAGACTTATATACAATGAGATTTCATGGTGGAAAGGGAAGAGTTGTGTGCAGAAGATCTAGTAAGTCTGAGATGATGAAATTCAATACTTTTGAAAAACTCTTCACATAACCTGTATTATCTGAGCACCATAAGCCCCCAACACATCAACATTATTGGACTTTAAAAAGCCACCATGTATATAAAAAATAAAAATCTATTTTAAAGTAATAACAAATTGATGGCCAAGCAACTTATACTACAATGGTGTAACAATAAACTCTCCATATATTGAAATTTGAGAGGATCTACTAGACCTAGTGATTATGGAGCAAGAAGTATTCAAGAGAAAAGCTGCTACCATTAGGATATAATGTGTATGGAGATTTTAGAGCACCTTGAAATGTGATTATGCTAAGACTAGCTCACCACATTGTTTTCTCTATTTGAGCATATTAGGTCAAAAAGGGGAAAATGGCAAGACAGAACACAACTGGAGAGCAGGTGCTGATTTAGAATTGTTATGGATTTTGCATTAAATGGGAAAGAGATTTAAAGATATGTAAAAAAAAAAAAGTTGAAGTGATGCAGCTCTTTTAAAAAGGGATCTCTATGTTCTTTACATTCCCCCCCCATATTATCTTTTCCCTGAAAACAAGTTCAGATTGAAGGTATTAAAATGAATGTCACTTTTCAGAGTTTTGCAAAGTCTTTATTAAGGGAAGGTTGCAAAATATAGGCCAACTTACAGTTAAGGCAGAAATAATAAAAAGGAAGAAATCACAGTAGGCCTCTCTGAGTGATGCCAACTCAGATAATGTTGGGAGGGGGGAGAAAATCTGAAAGCCAGCTTCTTTCTGGCTTAACAATTGAATAACAGATGTATGTAGCAACAAATTGAACACTTGTTCATCCGTCAGTAAGGCTTCAGGCAGGCTGCTCACTTATTTTAAAAAAATAAAAAGCATTAAAATGAATATCCATTTATATATCTATCCTTGCAATATATAAAAGTACGAAAGTTCCCATAGGCAATGGTAAGTGTATGTATCCTACTGACATCACAGGTAACAGTTCATCAGCAGGTTATGACTGACAGCTTCTCCTGTAAGGTTTCAGAATTTTCACTGTTTTTCAGTACTTGGGTCTGGAGAAGGAAATGTATGCTTGGACTGACCACAGTGAGTACACATTCAAACTGATCACGCAACTTCAAAACAAGGGATAAAAGGGTGATTTATTTCTTGAACAGACTTTTAAAGGAGGGAAATATTAAAATAACCTAGGAAGGTGACAGAATGCATTTAATCCACCATTTAATCAAGTCATTCATTAATTCTAAATGTATCACTACCAAGGAGCATACCAGACTTTTATCCATTCCTGCCTCTACACAAGGATGGTTGATAAGCTTATCCAAGATCCAAAATTAGTTTTTTAACATGCTGGCACAGAACAGATTCCAAGCTCCTACACCTGGCTTGCATTATAGATATGAGGGTATACTTGATTCCTGTGAGAAAACAGAACTTCAAGCGCAATTGGAGCATTAAATCAAAGAAAATTTGACCAAAAGCCTGTTTTAAACCACTTACATAGACCTTACAGAGAACTACCACAACCCTTTAAATGAGAGATCTTCATAAACAAATGCCATATTGTTTCTCAACTTAAAGAGTAAATTAGCCAGAAAGATAGCATGAACACGTGAACAAAATTACTTTCTCTAAGCAATGAAGGATAGTTAATAAAAGATTTGCCATGGGCTCCAAACTAATAAGAAATGCCCCTAATCAGAAAAACTATCTCCAACTAACTAGCCATCAAGGAGGCATAAATAATGTTTCATAAACTTTTGCAAGCTGTGACTGAAACTGCAGACTTGCAATAAATCAAATTAAATGATTCAGCTTTATATAGCCTAGTTAAGCTACTTTTAAACAAGAAAAATTCAACAGTTGAGCATGATATTTTTGACCAAAGGCGTGTGCACTACATCAGTTCCCAAGGCCAAGATGGTGAAGATACCGCATTCCTGAGCATTTTGTTACACAATGAACCTCCTCTTCTAAAATGTGAAAAGGAGAAAGAACAAAATCTATTTAGAGTTTAAAATAAATGATTTAATATAGCACGGACCACAAAACCTATGTTGAGTATTTTGACCTATAATATTTTAGTATTCTTTGCCTTGACGTTTTCTCAATTGGGGTTTTAATAAACGACAAACCTGTTTGCCTTAAACGTTTAATTTAAATCCTAACATGTCTTTATTGAAATCTTAACATGGCGAAATGGTGGGGGAGAAACTTTATACAGGCAATGACCGTTTTGCCTGGGAGCTCTGTTTCTGGCCCCCACACGCATCAGCAGAGCATATTAAAGGGCACCCCACATCCCTGTTCCACCTTCTTCCCATGCCACACATCAATTGGACGCGCCTAAAATGGTCGCCGCCTGCACCATAATGTTCCCTTTCCAGGAACAGCAACAAACTAATCTGTAAACTTCTTGTGTTTCTAACTTCTTTGCTCAATACATGGGCATACCAGGCTGAACTATGGCTTGCTTGATCTGAATCACATAAAGCCCATTGAATTTTTACTCTTCTGTCTAATGCCACAGTCCCACTTACTGTTTTTAAAAAATCACAACAGTGCAGGGATAAGTCAGCGTTTCTGGTAAACACCAAGATAAAAGCTTAAACAGAAGCTCTTGGCGATACCAGCCACCTGTTTCAACAACCTACTCTTGTTCTTTAGCAGCCCACTTGTCCCTTTTTTCTTTTCTTTTTTTTACATATTCATGCTTTACGATGCAGTTTTAACACGGCAGCAGATACGCAACCACATTTTATCTGTTTGGAAAAACCATTTTGTTTCTAGAATGATAGTGGATGCCATAGTGCACACAATTTTCTGTGACTGGTTTCATGGTTTAATTTTTGCAACTGGCCAAACAAACAAACAAACAAACAAACAAACTGTATTTTGGTCACAAACCAGCATAAGAGATAGCATACGGATAAACTGAACACATAAGACTTAAAACAGTTAAGGGATAAAAATTAGTAATTAAAAGGTGATTATATCACACATACTTAAAAAGAAAGAAACAAGGACAACCAGTTAAAAGCAACTATAAGGGAGGGAGTGTGAAGGAGCACATTTTCGGCCTAGTTTGTGGCGCAAACCATCCTTCTCAGACTTTTGGCTACGACCAAGTGCAACGTGTGTAACTGTGTTCATTAAATTTTGCTTCAGTTCTGGCTTTACAAAAGAATTATTCTGAAGCAGGATGACAAGGGATAGGAAAGCATTCCCACCTACTCCAACTACACCACTGACAGTTCTAGCCTAGAACCAGTGTTCGAAACTCCCACTGTCCTAGGAGCATTTCGCAACAGGGAATTTCATTAGCGCGAGCAGTTTCTGAGTTCTGGGGCTAAGATTTCAGATTAAGACTGCAGAGTGGAAGGACTCTGCTACTCTCTGAAGACTGGAGAAGAGACCCTCTTAAGAATATTAGGGGGGTGGGCAGGGGAAGGACTAGACCCTGTGAAAAATAAACATATTATTTTAGCTGCAGTTTATTCATTCATTCATGTGTTCTGGCCTTTTTTTTTTTAAGGCTTATTGCCATTAGGAATATCAGCTTTATATCCAGCTTATCAATGCACATGATCATTCAGGCACACTCAGTCCTAATTCCTACTCTCTCTCTCTCTCTCTCTCTCTCTCTCTCTCTGTTCTCCTTCTATTTCTCCCCCCCCCCCATCCTGTTACATCTACTATTCAGCTTCCCACCACCAGAACCAAATGAAACACTAGCTCCTCCAAAGCATATTGAATTTGGATTAGATTTACTGTTTTCAAGCCCTCCCCCATCAAGTTCAACCCCCTCCTCCCCCTGGTCTTTACAAACTACCAGATATCCTACAATTCTGCGAAATTTCAACCACTCCCTGACTCCCACCCCCATATTCTTCCTTATATACTTATATGCCATCTGATCTCATAAAGGTATAATGCAATGCTAAAAGCTACAAAAGCATCCAATGGGAAATTTCACAGAAACTTCCACTATTTAATTAGAAGTCTTGTGTTTGTGTGTGTGTGTACAGTATAGGAAGGATTATTGTATGTTCTGACAACACCTTGATGTTTTTCTATTGCTAGCAATTCAACTAAAGAACCAAGAGGTGCTTCTTGGGTTCTGAATGTGGTGCCATCAATAATGAATGGCGAACATGCTTAAATGGTTGGGTTTCTCTGAAAGAAAATGTGGAAATGGAACTTTGCTCCTCTCCTGCACTGTAACATCATTATTAAAGATGCAAACTATGAAGATGGGGAAGATTAATTCCAGCACAGGCTGACATCAGAGAAAATGTTAAAGTGCATTTAATAGTCAGCAGGAGATGGCACAATTCTTCTCACACTCCTGTTTTTACAGCAATTTTGCCAATATAGAAATGAATTTGCGTGCCTATGTTTCAACAAAGTATATATAAGTGCCATATTACAATGCTGCTCTGGACAGCCATGTTTCCTCAGATACTTTCCCTGGTCATCCTTGCATTACCTCTATCAAGAGTTTTCAAGGTCCTGGCTGCTTCCAGAGTCTGGAACGACCGCTGGCCAAGAACAGCAGCATTATCTGAGCTGTAGTATGCAGTATATGGGCAATGGTGCCAGATACCTTGCTACCGGGAATCTTACTTTTTATTCACTCAGTAGTTCTGGTCCCCCTGCATCCCTTATTTCTAAGCCTTGTCGAAGTACAGGTCCCAGAAGCACTTGACAAAACAGAAGTCTCTTTGTTGGAATTGCTATAGGAATCTCAGACTTCTTAAATAAATTTTCAGGAAGCCACACACAAAATACAGGGTAAGAGAAAAATCACCAAACAGTGCAGAGAATACCCCACCCTGAGCATATTATTTCTCTAATCTAAACAAACTTCTGGTAAAGTCTCTCTCTCTCTCTCTTTCTCTCTCTCTCTCTCTCTCTCTCTCTCTCTCTCTCTGTGTGTGTGCCTGTATCAATGGTTTTGCACATCTGCTGTATATAGCATGACAGCTTGACAGTCCTTCTGCTGAATTATTGCAAGGAGCAGCAGGTCTGTTTGAAGATGCCATGACAGACATCTAGACTGTTCCAGTATAAACCCCTTGTTGAATTGCCTGAATCGAAATAATCTTGTGGCACCCTGTCACTATTAATCTCTGTGCCGAATGGGTATCCCAACTAGTTGATATAGAATATTAAAGTCAAGAGTTACAATGTTGTCATCTTTGATCTTCATCAATTTAAAGTGTGCAGAAGGCAACCGAGTAGTAAACACCAAAGACGCACACAAAAGGAGTGGGGCGGCAAAATCCTCAAGAAATTAAAGGGGGAAATGCTTGACCCAACAGAAATGGAGCATTGTTAATTGTTGGAAACATACGTTGCTTCATTTCAAAATGAATCCAGATCCACCATATTGTTTTTGAATAGCACTGCCATTGTCAGGATTGCAGAGTAGTCCTCCATCAGTATAGCCTCTCTTCATACTGCATTCTGGGCTTCCTCAACAGGGCTTTGAAATAAGCCGAAAAGGATTTCTACACAAAAGTCTTTTTGTGCACCAGAGGGGCAGAGAGAAAGAGAGAGAAATGCAACAGCAAGCATATTCCCTCCCAAAAGATGGGAGAAAAAGGAGAACTGGTATCAATGAGGGATGTAAACTCCCACATTCATTTTGGTGAATTCACAAGTATTCTACTGTACTGTAATTTTAAGCAGTAAAACTTGTATCCCAAACATGTGAAGTGCCATTCACTGAAGCATGCTCTAGGATGTGGTCTTTGTGCGCATGATGTAGTCATTACCTTGCTGAAGCTAAGTAAGTTTGGGTCAGGTCAGTATCTGGATGGGAGAATGGCTGAGAACTCCATGCACTCTACTAGTATGAATTTCCTAATGGGGCAAAAGGCAGTACTAGATAAAGGAAATATAAATCTGTGTAAAGCACTTTCATTAAAGCCAGAAGCATCTCAGAAGCTGCCGTTCGCCGAAAATTATGGAACTGGCAGTGTAACTGGCTACAAGTTCATATCAAGGTGCTCAGTGGCAAATTGCTGAGAGGCAGAGAGAGAGAGAGAGAGAGAGAGAGAGAGAGAGAGAGAGAGAGGTGCTGTGCTCTTTAACCACATATGAAAATCTCTGCTCTCTTTAACTGTATATGAAAACCTTTGCATTTAACCAAATTTGGACCTGAAAACTGTGACCTCAGTAATATGTACATTATTAATATTCAATGGGGAACTGGGGAACTAAAAAAAAACAGGGGCGAGAATGACTCAGGGATACATACTGAGGACAACAGATGGGAACGGTCACTGATTAAGCCTTCTCTTAAAACTGACCTCAGGTAAAATTCAGGAGGTGATGGTAAAAGTGATGCAGCAGCACTCACACTAGACATCAACTAAACTGCATCATGTTAACAACTCTATGTCTCCACAATGTTGTGAGTGGCTGTAATGAGGAGTGGTCCTTTTATCACATGTGGTGGAAATGTGCCACTGTGAAGGAGTTCTGGGAGCTGGTGTTTGCTAGGATTGTTTAAATAAGGGGACATCTTGATCCAAATTCAGCACTGGCATGGTTATCCTTAACTGCTGAGCCTGTTACCAAAGTGATTCATAAACAATCTCTACGTTGGTGATGGCCAGCATGGAAGCTGTACATCACTGGAAGACCCTTGTAGAGTTGACAGGGCAAGGGCGGTTGGAGAAGTCTGGGCTACTGCTCTGCCATAACTTCTGATTCAACATAGTAGAGTGATAAGGTTCTTGGAGAGGAATGAATACTTTCAAAGTACGGTACCAATTCCTTGGCTATATGAACAGAAACACTCTTCATCTATTCTATACACTGTTCATTAGTTTCTCCCGTTAATGTTGTTAAAATTGATATAATATTCTTTCTAAAAACACAAGAACAGAGTCCTGGGGCAGCTTACAACTCCCAGCACAAGCTTTCATGGACTACAATCCACGTCATAAGTTACAGATGCATTTTTACCCGTATCCCAATCTCTGAGCATTGAGAGATTTCAGAAGTGCCAGAATACCTGAGGTTTTGCTTCCTTGGAATGAATGTAATTTGAGTCAATGGTGTCTTTGTGATATATGGTTCCATTTACCCATATATACACAGGCTGAGCATCAGATGAAAGGGCTCGGGCATTAACACCCCAACAGATCTTCCTCCTTCATTAGGTTTCTATAAGAGATCTGATGCCATAAGTGTTGCACTCAGCACCGAGTGCATGCTAGGTTTCTGCGGCTTGCCCAGCCCCACAGGAAACAAGGCTAGTTCCTGGCCTGTTGTTTCCCTTTTACTCAGGATGAGAGGACTGCCAGCCAAATGAGGAGCAAAGTCCTATCTTCTTCTTCATTTATTTTATTTGTATGACGCTTCTCCACAAACACAAAAACCATGCTCGAAGCGACTTACAGCAAAGAAACAGGGATGCACATCAAACAAACACTACGAAAACCAATTTCAGAACAACATAGCAAAAGAACAGCAAATATAGTAACATACAAAAGATGACACACGTTTAAATACTAGAACTATAACAAGATTACTTAAACACTGTGCATGCATCATCCCAAAGCAAAAATAACAAGGAAGCTTCACAGTTGCACCTTAGTCCCAGAAACACCCCTCCCATGAAGTTTGCTCACAGTCCCTCTCCTGCAGTAACAAGTTTTCCAAGAGCAAAATGTGAGGTAGCTGCAAACACCCCACCCATGAGGTTATTCCATCAGGAACCATCACTAGGCTACTTGTTTCTATGGCAACACACCTTAGTGGACAACAGTTAGTTCAAGAAACTTGTCTACAGCCAATATCCTAACAAAAAAAGTGGTTTGACCACTTCAGCAGTTCCTTCTACCACAGAATCCCATTTTACAGAAGGGTGGTAGAATGTGGAATGCCCTCCCCAGGGAGACTTGTCTGACTCCATCATCAAATTTAACTGGGGACCAGGCATAAAACTTTCCTCTATAACCAGACCTTTGACCTCAAAATCCAATCAATCCAACAGACATGGATGTGATCCACAAATGATATATAGTATAGACTAACTCTCAGACCCACATATCACTATGTATACAGACACACACATTGTGCTTTTGTGGGAGGGGCGGCAGCGCTGTAAACAGTGAGGTCAGAGGAAAATGTAGAATGAAATACAGAAAAGTACAAACAGTGATCATTTACATAACAAGCAGTGATAAGTCACAAAATGGTAGTTGATAACACAGAAAACTTGGCACTAGTAAGCCAACTAATACATAATGTGTTAAATAACATTTGTCTCAGTTCGAACTACAAGTTTTCAGATTCACTCCCCATCAAAATAACTGTGTTTCTGTGTGTGTCACACACAACTGACTGTGGCTCATGAAAGCTTGTGCGACCAAATTTGTCTATTTTCTACAACTGACTGATACCCCTCTAGAAATTACTAAAAGTACAGAAACCGATGCCCAGATGGCAGCCAATCTTGTCCTACTCTCAAAGTAACCATGTAAAATTCCTAACATATCCTTTTTCCTGATGGAAAAAGCAGCGGAAACAGCTCCAAAAGCTTACAATCACTATTTGGGGGGGAGGTTCCCCCCCAAAAAAATAAACTCAACAATTTTGGTGGCTTTCTTTAAAAAAAAAAGCTAAACAATTTTGGTGTCTTTCTAAAAAATTTACTTTTAGAAATATGGCAACCCTATAACTATGACCTGCTAATTCCCAGGACGATGTTAACTCTCTGTTCTTCTTCCTAGTCAGTCATGCTCTGTTAGGTTTTAGGCACCATGCCAAACTAGCTGCTTTTGTTTTCGGGGGAATGCTAGGACAAGATTGCAAGTCACAAAGCACTGACTATTCCCAACTGCAACCAAGTCTAAGCACGTGTAATTTGTTCATGCTCATCCTTTCCCTCTGTTTTCTTTCCAAATAGAGACTTTTAATTAAATTGGAAATTCCTTGGACCAGAGACCTGCCTTTTTCTTTTCTGCTTATGATATAAAAAGCACCATGCATACCAATGGTGTTTACGCCTGTCATTTTCTGAGTCCCTCAAAGGAAGGCTAGCAAACTCATTTGAGGTATGGAGAATGTAACGAACCAAAGGTAACTGGTATGTCCAGCTATTCCAGGACACAGCAGAAGTGGGAAATGGGATAGCAGTCATGACCTACTTCAGGGGATGAGGTCGGAAGAAGCAAGTGGAAGAAGGAATTGCCCTCAAGACCTGAGCAACTGGAAGCACCTCTGTAAGACAAGCTTGTGGTACTAGCACTCTTCCAGCCAGAGAACATCACATTGCACTTTTCTGGCTCAGAGGACTCCAGCTCAGAAGCTCTAGTACAACCACAGTGGCCTCCAATTCCATTGGAGTCAATGACTGCTAAAGCAAGCTGAGTGCCTCAACATTACAAGGCCCCACTTCAGTGGAAGAGCAGCTAGCTGCTGAAACAGCACTGCAGCTAAAGCAACATCTAAGTACAGCTCCCATGAAGCTTCCAGCCAGAACCCTGCATGGAGTTGTCCAAGGTACCTCAAATAACCTCTGCTGAGGTCAGCATAATACATGTGTTAACTACAAATCCCCTGAAGTCCTGCAGTTCTGTGCCGCCACAGTCTCTACCTAGCTTTTTTGGTCATGGAGGATGCAAATGAAGAGCAGGATTAATTCTCACTGCGTTGGATCATCAGAGACAGGTAGTAAGCTGAACTTTTATTACATGCCTCAGAGCGCACTTAACTATTCACTGCTATGGGGGGGTGCGAGCGCTGTATTTTGGAGCACTGCTGCAGGGAGACAAACCAGGTGGCCTGGCTCTTGTCAACAGCTACTCTTCCACATAAGAATGTACACTACCTGGCATAATGATAGGCATTTTACTAGTAACAACCAGCAATGAAAGCAGACCCCTCTAGAAGATAGCTCAATATGTACAATACGCTGAAGTGCATTTGTAGAAAACAGCACGCTTGGGCAAGAAAGACAACTATTTACCCAACATAAAACATCCTGCCACAAAGATTGTCTTACGCATTCATCAACCTTTCAGGAAAGTTGGTCCATCTTTCCACACAAAAATCTGGCCCATTAACAGAGACAGAGTTTTTCCCTTTTAAAGCAAAACTGTTCAGAAAAACAGTTGTTGTTTTTTATAGTACACAACTGTTGGTGTTTTGACTGCACTTTTCATTTCAGGAGTTTAACAAATCACACCCAGCTTTTTACAAAAGTTATCATACAGCATTTGTTCTTATATTCCAAAGGCAGTCTTTTTGGTGTCTAACAAATCAGAGCTTTTTATAAAATTTATCATATGAAATTTGTTCTTAAATTCCCAGGGTACCTTCACACAGGTGTACCTTCTTTTAAATAAATATTATAACTGCATTAACACAGTCTCTCTCAAACACACACAGCAGGCAAGTTAAACACCCAGATATACACAGAAGAAAACCTGTAGATTCATTAGTGGACATACGATTATGCTCTTTATCAGACTTCGAAATTCTTTTTGAATTCTTTCAGGGCCTAAAATGAGTGATGCAGTCCAGCCCAACATAGGCTATGATGAATTCTCAAAGGAATCTGAAGGTGGAAGGTACCATTTATGGGAGCAGATTTTACAGTAAAAGAATCACACTTGATTCTACCCTATGGAGCACTTTCAGTACTAGTAATGAAGCGTGTTCCAAGCACTTCAAACATATTTATCACTCCCAGATTGCATTACTTAATGTCTTATTTAAAGACATTACCCAATACTAAGCACTCTTATCTCTATGCCCATGTTATTTCCCTCCTTCTGTAGAAAACTGCACACATCTATCCTCAACAAATTCTCTCCAAAAATAATTTTGTTCATCAGGCTCTTGTCGGTGATAGAATGAGACATTAAGCAGAGCATTTTCTTGCCTAAAATTACAAGTATTCACCATGCCTTGCAGCAGAAGAGTCAAGTTATAAATTTTATTTAACATTCTGCAAATATTTCACACAAGAGACATGAAGTCAAAACCTTTTTTTCTCCTGGGAAGGGACTCAGGCTTATTTTGTAAATGTTAAAGTTCAGTGTACAGAAGAGGCTGGGATATGGATTCTTCTTTTCTATTTTCCCCCCTTCAAATTCAGCTTTAGATTAAGACCTCAACATGTATATATGACTTTGCTCTGTAGAAAGCTCAAAATTTAAATAAGTCCCACTACAAAAATTAAACTAAGCCCTCAAAACACTACTTTGACACAATATGAGAACCCAGATCCCTCCTTCAAATGGAATTGGAAAGGAAGGGCCACAATCACAGCAGAAGCTGACCGTTTATAGAGAACCTGTGGTTCTCAGGATATTGTTGGACTCCAACTACCCTCAGCACAGCCAATAGTCAGAGATGATGGGCACTGGAGTTAAACCGTTTCTTCCGACTCCTGCAGATTCAAAAACTATTGCTCATACAATCAGGCAGCTGTAGCTGAAAGAGGGGGTGAGGGAACCTTCAGAAACTCTTTTGCATGCACCTAAAAGGAATTATTTGGATTTCAGCCCATGCACTGGGCCAAAAAGAAAAAGAAATCATAAATATATCAAGCTAATTTCACCTATTTCACTTTTTTAATTAAAGTAGCATTTGTTTTGTCAACAGCTTGTTCTTTGTTTTTCCTACAGTGCCTTGCACAAGCCTTGCCAGATATGTTGAGACACCTTAATTAAGTATTTCAAAGCAAAAAACATACAGCTGCATATGAAACTTTAAGAGGTGCCTGAAGGATATTATTATGATTATTATTATTAATAATAATAATACTGCCCTTTAGCTGAAGATCATGGGGCAGTTCACAATGTAAAAATACAAAACGAGAACACAAAATACATAATAAAAACAGAAACAAAGACAAAGCAAAAACATTCCCCCTCCACAAAATATTTAAAAGGACATAGTATGTTAATCAGTCAAAGGTCTGATTAAAGAGAAACAGTTTTGCCTGGCGCATGATGATATGTAATGAAGGTGCTGGGTAAACCTCCCCGGGGAGAGCATTCCACAAATGGGGAGCCACCACAGAAAAGGCCCTTTATCATGTTGCCACACTCTGGACTGGAGCAGACACATAAAGAAGGGCCTCAGATAATTCTTATAGCACAATCCTATTACGTTAGAGCAGAAAGGCATACCACCATTAGGCTGGCAGAACCAAGCAGCTTATGCAATGTGTCCCCGTTGGGGTGGGGGGAACACACATAGAGCCAGAAAATATAAAAATGGTATAAAAACAGTAGACCTATCTAGAGCATACCTAGAAACTCTGCCAGTACCCACCAACCAGGAACTATTCTGACACCAACACCCATATGCTGCCTCCACAGAGACAGCAACAGGGACATGCCCCCCCCCAGCACAAGTCACTGCCCATACAACATACAAGACTGCACCACAACACAACACAACACACTCCACTCACAAGCGCTTTAAATCAGTAGACTTTGATGGACTTTTTTTATTACTTCTAATATGCAGCTCACAGTTGAAAGTATACCCGACCTGGAAGGTATAAATTTTCACAGAAATCTGTTGACGTTATTAGTATAGAAATAGGATACAGAGGATACTTAAATGGATTTGCCTAAACCCTTTATACACTGTTTACTATATACCTCCCCTAAAATAACAAGTCCAAAGTCTAAAAGGTAGCTGCCAATTCCATAACACGCAAATGGCAAACCTATCCGAATGTTGACATAGACACACTTCATCACAAGTAACAGAAATGGTAGAACATTAATCAAGTAATCTTGGCTATACTGGTTACAGAAAGTAGGTGGAGGATAAAGGGATTGTGGATAATGTGTCGTTTGTAGGTGTGTGATTTGTGGGGGCTGCTAGATTTCTCCAGCTTACTGGGAACCCAAGCAGTGAGAGTGGCAAAAAGATTTTCAGATATCTGTGGATGGGAGTCAAAATCTGATGAATTCCTTTTTTTTCCCATTCCAGGAAAAGGTAAAATGCTTCCCTACTAAAACAACTGGCTGCTGCTCACCTTCTGAGCCTAACGGTTTGGATCCTGCTTACTCTGGTGTGAAACTTTTCACCTAATTAGATCCTGTCGAAGGACTCTCCTCCATTCCAATTCAAAAATAAGACTGAAGACTATAAGGCACAAGGCTTTTTAATGAAGTGTTGTTTTAGCCAACCCAAGTGGTGCACTTGTCACAATCTGCTGTCATCCTTAGGAGGTCTGTGAACATGCTGGGTGTTGCAATTTCAGTGTTTTATACTATGCTATAATGAAGAAGAAGAGGAGGAGGAGTTTGGACTTGATATCCCACCTTTCACTCCACTTAAGGAGTCTCAAAGCAGCTAACAATCACCTTTCCCTTCCTCTCCCACAACAAACACTCCATGAGGTGAGTGAGGCTGAGAGACTTCAGAGAAGTGTGACTAGCCCAAGGTCACCCAGCAGCTGCATGTGGAGGAGCGGGGAAGCAAACCCGGTTCACCAGATTACGAGTCCACCGCTCTTAACCACTACACACTACGCTGGCTGAATACAACAATTATGTTTATAGTGTTGTAACTAACACTTTTATAAATTGCAATCCAAGTTTGGATCCACTGGCCACATTCACGTATAACAATAAGCCAGGCTTTCTGGCTAACCATGGTTTCTTGAGCACAACCACTAAACTGTTGCATGCTGCCCAACTGTTCCCAGTTCCCTTCCCCAGTAGCTCAAGCAAAAGAAAACAAAACAGGAAGCCACAATGAAACTTGGTTTCTTGTGACTTCCAAACCTAGGATCATTATCGGTTCCCTAATAAGCCACGATCAGTAGCCAGTTTGTTGTTGGCTTACATAACCTTACTGTGACTTGAGAACAAGGCCAATATATGAAGAAAGGTAAATGAAAATGTTAAATTAACACCTGGATTCCTAAAACTAAGACTAGAAGTCGAATTTTATTTTTCCATTCTTTGTCTCTAAACCTCCAAGTCCAACCTTCCAAGGGAACTGGCAAAGAAACCACACACTACTGGCTGTTTTGAAGGCACGAAATCAGCCACTGGTGGCAAAAGTAGCTTTCTCGCAGCTCAGATGGGAACATGACAGTCCAGCTGACATGTGGGTGTTCTTGACAGAGCTGTTGAGGCAGAATGCAGCCTTATGTTTCTTTATGTTCATTTTTCTCCCCTTTACAACAGAATTCTTTTTAAAATAGGCACACAATGTACCATCTCAAGTTTAACCACAGTTCATGGTAATTAGAAAATATGCAAACCATCTGAATTAAGAGATGCTGTAACTGTTCTAACTTGTAAGCAAGAAACATAGGACCAGAATGGTGAAATTGGGGCCTGAATCTCAAGGAAGTAGCAGCCAAAACAATACTCCAGCAACCACCTTCAGTCTGATTCTTCATCTCCTTGGTAGCATATGTGGCTGTAAATTATATATGTTTGTGCTGAACATGTTCCTTCCACTAAGTTGGCAGTGAGGTAAGGTCCAGTGCTGTCTGAGAAGAAACTGAATTTACAGTGACTCCACATAATTCCCACCTTTATACAGTACTGAGAAGATACAGGATTGTACTATTTGGGGGAGCTCCTTCTCTTTCACCACTATTCTATCTATTCCCACCTAGAACTCAATCTTGAGTTCCGTAGAACTGACTCCCAAGTGTGCCTTAATGCCTTTGGCCTCAAAAATTCTCCAGGAGGCAGAATCTTACGCAGAGGGGAAAGATTCCAGATTTCATGTATCTAATCTACATATATAACTCACATTCCTATCTTCTGTACTGTGAATATCTCCCAAAGAATAGGAAATGGGAAAGTACTCTGTTATTCCAAAAGCAAGTAGAGTTTAATATTTATTTAGCATTTCCCATCATGGTGTTCGGAAAATAATAATGTAAGAGTCACATACCCAACTAGAGGAAGGGATTAAGTGTTACATTACAGGTTTGACTAGAAACTTGAAAACATCTGAACCTGTTCTTTTAAACTGTATTTATCATCTCAAGCACAAGACTTCACCCTCAACATTTACACATGTCACTCTGTAGGCTGGTTCAGACAGTATTTTGGGCTGGATCCAGGCTGCTGAATGGAGCGGAGTAATATCCTGCCCATCAGCTCTGCGCATTCTACATGGGTCAGCCTACATGGATGAACACAAAGGCATAGGCATGTAGTCATTTACCTGGACTTTACGGGGAAATCAGCTGAGCAATTAAAAACTTGTGCATGTTGGATTTTATGTATGTGGGACAACTTACATTCCCATATAAACAGCAGGGCAAGAACAAGCAAAACCTTATTCCATTCTATGGGATGGCCCCAATCAGCCCCCAAATACTGTCCAAAATCTGTATTTGAAGCAAAAGTACATTATTTGTGGTTTATTAAATACCTCTTCAAATGTACTGATATTATACTTTGAGAGAGCTTCCTTTTCATATGAACACTTACCGTATTTTTCGTCCTATAGGGTGCACTGGCCCATAGGACGCACCTCGTTTTTTTGGGGGGAATGAATAAAAAAAATTATTCCCCCCCAGCCACGGCTGCCGCCCCAAGCCTTGCGCACACCTGCCTGAAGCACGGGGAGCCTTCCAGAGGGCTCCCCGTGCTTTGGGCAGCAGGCTGCCGCCCCAAGCCTCGCGCACCCGGCGGGACCTCCCGCCAGGCGCGCAAGGCTTGTGGACACCCGCCCGAAGCACGGGGAGCCCTCCGGAGGGCGCCCCATACTTCGGGCTGCAGGCTGCTGCCCGCAAGCCTTGTGAGCCCGTGGGAACTCCCGCCGGGCGCGCGAGGCTTGCAGATAGCTTCCTGAAGCCTGGAGAGCGAGAGGGGTCGGTGTGCACCGATGCCTCTCACTCTCCAGGCTTCAGCGAAAGCCTGCATTTGCCCCATAGTACGCACACACATTTCCCCTTCATTTTTGGAGGGGAAAAAGTGTGTCCTATGGGGCGAAAAATACGGTAACTTATGTAAGAGGATAAGGGAGGAGAAAAAATGGTCAACTCTTACCATATGACAACTTAGATGCTCTCCAACCCTTTTGTTTCAAAGGCCTATTAAACCTTTTATTTTAGCCAAAGGCAGAAAAGAAAGACTTCAGATTGGAGAATTTTTTTAGAATTCAAAGCAAGCACCACAAAGCTGAAGTAATTCATACCTAATCAAAACCAGCAAGTTTTTTTTTTTTTTGTAATTAAAAGCTCTTCACAGCTGGCATGCAAAATAAGATACAGACCTATACTGGCAGTGCCTTTAAACCGACTTTTGATGTGGAATTGTTTTCTCCTCTAAACTGAGGTAGACTTCCCTATGTTGGAAATGCAATGAACACACCTTTCTTCAGGTTGAAGCATGCCACAGATGTCTATTTTAAGTGTTTTAAAATAGATGTTGACAAAATGCAGTGAGTGCTATACAAATAAGAAAGTTGGAGAAACACGTCTCTTGTCTCCAAGATCCTTGTGACAGGACTTGTGCTAAAATGTCATCACATACCACACTGTATGGCAAATTTGGAAGGCACATAACAATGCAAAATGTTTCGACCTAATGAAGATCAACACCACGCATGGAATGAGAGGCCCTGTAACTTCATCCACATTCCTGCTGACCTTAGAGGTGCAAACAGAAGACTCACAGCAAGCAGCTATGTAGCAGAATGCCATTACCAGGGGTGGGCATTCTCTTAGTTGTCAAAAACCCAGCAGGGTGGGTGACACGAGGGAGAACCCAGAAATAGACAGGCAAGGCTCAGACAACTCTGCCCCCCTCCCATTTCACCTTCCTCTTCCTCCAGCAAGTGGAAATTGCTGAAAAAGCAGCCTGAATATGCCACATACTTACATGAGCAAATTATTGTGGGGCGTGTTCTGTTGTATACACTAACTGGGAGCCAGCCAGAGCAATGAATTCAGGAGGTGCTCCAGAAAAACGTTCTGAAAAATATTTAAAGGCCTGCATTTTTGCTTGCGGGTGTTGGAAGCGGTAGGCCTCAAATGAGGGTTTCTGGCAGTCAGTCTCCAAAGTTACAAGTTCTGCACCACTGCATTGTGGTTCCCTAAAAGGCAAGGCAAACCAGGCCTTATGGCTAAAGGGTACCTACCAACCTGGCTGCAGTTCCAGCAAAATCCAGGTAACAGAAAGGTGGGTGGCACATCTACAGGATCCATGCCCTGTCCCTTTGGCCCAGCACAAGGTACAGACCCCCCAGAACTTGTGCCCAAACTCAACTGGGCTCTTGGTGCAGCTTGCCTGTTGACCTTGCTTGGCCATTGCGTGGGTGTTGCGAAGGGCCAGTTTCTGTCAGAGAATTTCAAAAAGGGAAATGTGGATCCTCATGCATTTTTCCCTTCCCTTTAAAGCCCTTATCAAGAATGCTTTTCATCTTACTGCAGCTACTAAATCTGGTTTAAAAATAATAATAGAAGAAGAAGATGCACCATTTGAATTTCAGAAGTAACACAGCAGCCCCAAAAAGTCGCTCATAATGTAGCCAGAAGTGGGTGCCTTTCAGATCACCATTGTAGACTAGACACAATGAAGGAAAGCCATAGCTCAGTGAGCCTAGGAAGCTCAACTATGTTAGTACTTCTGCTGAGTTTTTCTATGAAAGAAAAACAAACACAACATCACCAATGCTGAAACCTAAATACAGCAACAGGTGGATGCTAGCCAAGCACAGTAGTGAAGAAAACTTTGCAGATGTATTTTTAAGGCACATCATTATGGCTGTCAGTGCTTCTAGTCTGGAATCGTAAGGCAAATAATCTTTTCTTCCAGCACACTGCTGTTGAGAACAAGGAAGCCAAAGAACAAAAGTTCATGTTTGCAAAATGCCAGAAAACTTGAAACAGGCTATGTATATGCTGCACAGCCCATCCTGGCCTCAACTATCTACCCGATGGGGCACAGACAACGACCATGGTGTGAATATGCTGAGAAGTTGGACTGGGAGACTGGAAGCACTATGGGCACATTACACAACAGACATGAGATGTTCCTTATGTACACAATATACCTTTTACTGCTTCCAAGGTGACTTGGAAGCCTCGTCCTCCAAGTACACAAGCCACTAACCAGTCAAACCAGACTTGTACATACTTGCCAAGGAAACCAGAAAAGTGGCTAAGGACTGTGTCTGGAATAGGAAGCATGATAAAATAGGGCAATAGTTGATTCTTTTTCTCTAAGATTTTTAAATTTTGGGCTTATTAATTTCACTTTAGCTAATGGGACCTCCCGCTGCCGCCACGCAATTTCTGTTCTCATCCTGAAGCAAAGTTCTTAACCTGAGGTACTATTTCTAGGTTAGTGGAGTCTGTAACCTGAAGCGTCTCTAACCTGAAGCGTCTGTAACCCGAGGCACCACTGTATACTGCCAACCTACTCACAAGTTGCAAACCTATATTCACTTACCTGGGAGTAAATTTCACTGGACTTATTCCCATGTAGACATGTATAGGACTGCACTATCATTCTCCTAAAACCAAGTCCATAACTTTCTATAAAATATATTCCCGCTCTCATTGCACATGCCTGCCTGCATTTAGATGTGTATCCTAATGCACATCCAATTTAAAGTAATGCACATTTACATTCAGATGAAATTTCCTTCCAATTCGTGCAAGCAGATGCCTATTCATATGCAAATCTTACTTCACTTGCCACCAGTGCATTACTTTCAGCCAGATGCAGACCTACATTACATTACTGGATATATTACTTTCAACACAGACACACAGAGCCAATAACAAACTGTATTCCAGCACAAATAGACATGAGTTCATGCAACTGAATTAGAGCCTGCTTTGCTATGTAAAACAAAGCAGGAACAATGTTTTGGGTTCGGGCATTAGAAATTATGCGCAAAGTATCAATATTTAGTGCCAAGTGGGGTTTTTTTAATTAAAAAATCATCCCATCATAAGGTGCATTTGGCAAGCCACTTTGTGAGTCTGACACTACCACAACCTGAGCTCTAGCAGGAGGCTATAAAGGGAAGAGGGCCTTCTTTGTGGTGGCACCCTGAATGCCAAAGACCTTATTTTATCAAGCTTTTAAAACTGACCTGTTTTATCTCAGCTGGCCATTCTTATGCTACTTTTTATTCTTTATACCACTCTGCATTTATTGTATCTGAAGCTGCATGTTTTTACATCACACTTTAAAGCTTTTAATGTTTTGGCTTTAATCCGATTTCATTTGCAAGCCACCCTGGAAACTGGTTAAAGGCATGCTGCTAATTTATGTGAAATTACTGACAAAGCTGCACCCAACATTCCACTGAAGTCAAAATGAAGCCATAAACTGTACTAATTCAAACATACCTCCTTCTTGTTCACCTAGCCAATAGATGAGACTTTGCCTGTGTGTGTGCTTGTATTATACATGCGCGCGCGCACACACACACACACACACACACTCTTTCTTTCACAGATGATAGCAACAAAGTATTTGGAGAAAGTGCACCAGAGGAAATTTCCCCCAAATATGTATCTTCAGAGGGTAATATTACCCATGTGAAACCAAATCTCAGAGGAGCAGAGTTATCACATACTTACATGAGGAGGCTAATCTTCCCCTACACAAAATGCAGAGCGTAGATTTAGGAGCTGCAGTTTAAGATGTCTCTATACAAACACAGCTGTATCAAAAGGGTTAACAAACAAATTTTTAGAAACAAAGGGCTGGCAACATGTTTGGCGCACTTGTGCCTTCCAATGTGTTTACACTACATATAGTGCAGGGGTCTGCAACCCGGGGCTCTGGAGCCGCATGTGGCCCTTTTACACCTTTGCCGCAGCTCCGGGGCAGATACTAGTGAGGGGAGGAGGCGCATTGTGCGCCCCGACACTTCCCACTCTGGCGGGCACTGTACTGGCTGTGACATTGCATGGGGGCAGTGCGTGCGTTAGTCACGCACCATCCCGACGTCACCTTCCCGCCCGCCCGCAACATTGTAAGGGGCATGTACGCTGGTCACTGCACTGAAAGGGGGCATGTACGCTGGTCACTGTTTTGAAGGGGAGTGAAGAACACACACAAAAGGTAACTTGTTAATTTAACATTTATTTCTATGAGGAGGAGTAATTCTGAGGGGTCAAACAAAGAAATAATAAAAAAGTGACAAAAAAGTTATTTTTATAATGATGAGTTTTGCGGCTCCCAGTTTTTTTTCCTTCGGAAACGGGTCCAAGTAGCTCTTTTTGTCGTAAAGGTTGCCTACCCCTATTAACAATAGGGAATATTCTCTTGATCTGGTAGACAGTTTAGTAGGGCCGGTTTGCACAAATAAGTGATCTTTAATTTCTCCACAAAATTGTGCACCCACACGGAGAAGCTTTAATATGAACCCAACACTTATACACACACACAGCCACAACCATTTCTGAGATCACAGCTACACAGCTACTTAATTTGTTCCGGAGGTCCGTTCTTAACCTGAAACTGTTCTTAACCTGAAGCACCACTTTAGCTAATGGGGCCTCCTGCTGCCACTGCGCCGCCACTGCACAATTTCTGTTCTCATCCTGAAGCAAAGTTCTTAACCCAAGGTACTATTTCTGGGTTAGTGGAGTCTGTAAACCGAGGTGTTTGTAACCCGAGGTACCACTCTACTGGGGTCGGGGTTATGATTACTTTAAAATTACATAGGGATACCAAGGGGACATGCGCCAATTGCTGCATTATGATGTCACCAAGCCAAAGTATAGCATATTTCACAAATATCTGCAGTGCCAGAGAACAGATTAGTCTATAAGTGGGGAAATCACTATAAAGAAATTACTTATATTTGGCTATTTAGGCAGCCAATATAAAAAATGTAAAATTGCAATGCATGATTTTCAAGAGCCTGTCAAAACTGTGAAAGAGAAAATCAGAATGTGCAGGCTGTTATAGTAAGCTATGACTATAAAATTCTGAGATAAGCAGATCAATTGGGGGAGGGGAGGATACAGGGTTTTTTCTCTCTCTTCTGAATCAGCCCAGAAGAACAGATAACCTGTCACAACATTTTGTGTCATCACTCACATAAAGGTGCAATTTTGTACTGAAGTTCCGCTGGTTGAGGGGCTGCAGGATTTGGCAGAAGCCCCAGAATGCCAGATAAGCTGATGTCACGAAACATACACCAACAAAATACATTATATATGCTGGCAGAATGGCTGAAACGGGACATGGGCAGCCCAGGACAAGAGTACATTTACACCAAATCCAATGCACCTTCAATCTATGATCACACACAAGATTTATCCCACACCAAGTTCTATGCCAACTAGGAGGGAGACCCATCCTGTCACCAGCCGCAGTGGGGATGTTGTTCACACCTGTACCTCCGTGGTGTTGAAAACCTATCTGCTCCAGACAGGCTCTGGTACTTTACAGGCTGCATGAGTTGTACAACAGATGAAAGGGCCCTAATATAGCACTGGTTCCTCTGCTGTCTGTTGAGCCACTGTAGAAAGTGCTTGAGTGTTGGATAAGGGACTGTGAACCCTCACCTGGAGGAATACCTGGGCAGTAGCAGGGTCATTACTGATTGTGACACTGAGTGGGCTGGAATGGAGGCACTGTTGTCTTGTCTGTTGTATGCATGTTGATGTAGGTAACACGGGTGGCACTGTGATCTAAACCACTCAGCCTCCTGGGCTTGCTGATTGGAAGGTCAGTGGTTTGAATCCCTGCGACAGTGGTGAGCTCCCATTGCTCTGTCCCAGCTTCTACCAACCTAGCAGTTCAAAAGCACACCAGTGCAAGTAGATAAAGCAGTACTGCTGTGGCAGGAAGGTAAATGGTGTTTCTGTGCGCTCTGGCTTCCGTCTCGGTGTCCCGTTGCGCCAGAAGCTGTTTAGTCTTGCTGGCCACATGACCTGACCTGCCTGTGGATAAACGCCGGCTCCCTCGGTCTGCAAAGCGAGATGAGCGCCACATCCCATAGTTGCCTTTGACTGGACTTAACCATCCAGGGCTCCTTTATCTTTTACCTTTACTGATGTAGGGGTGCATCCTGGGGGGCACATTTCATGCCTTCATTGACTCCTTTCATGTGTGGGTTTGCATACTGGCATCAGTGATGGAACAATCCTCACTTCCAATGACATTTTAACAACAATTCCTTAAGGTATTGGCTTCCCCTTCCAGACTGGAAAAGGAGGGGATATGGCAGTCGTTATGCTAGCATAGATAACATTAGCTTATCTCCAGTTCCAGCATAATGCTAATATAGGATTTCTCTGTGACCTCTGTTTTGCAATTCCTCCACACATTGGTATGCTTTATGTTGGACCTTTCAGAGTGTCCAGCCATGGCTCTCAAACTCCCCATCACCACACAAACACACAGATCACTTGAAAATTGCTGTGGTCTTGGCAGACCACTTAATAAGCTTTGTTGTTCTACAAACCAAAGGACATACATAAATCACATTTTAATAACATTTCTTCCTTCAGCACTAACATCATTGTCAAAACTAGTGCCACATTATTAAAATCATTGGCCCTAAGCCAGCTGGAATTGAAAGCCCTTCTCCTAATAAAATTTTAGGGGAGAATTTGGAGACTGTACCAGTTTCATAATATAAAAACCACAAGACCTTTATCCTGTTTGATAATCTATCCCTGATCAAAACTGCCTCCTTCCTTAGAAAAAAAAGTATTGTTCCTTTTCATGGACCATCTGAACACAGGATTACTGTCTAAAAAACTCCAGTATACCCGAATGATTTAGATTATTGAATCCTTCAGTACAAAAGAACACTCTATATTGTAATGATACAGGTGTTTTCATTGAAAACTTTATGATGAAAGGGCTGCATCCATCAAATTAAAAAAACGGAAAGGGATAAAGAGCCTGGAGGGGAGAGAAATCACACACTTAGAGCAGGACTGTTATAGAGGACCATTATTAATCTGAAATTATTAAAGCTGTCAACCAGTTAACAAGGTTTAATCGAATAAATCGCCTGCTTTGAAACTTGTTCATACCAAAACCACAATACAGTATAGGTATTTTAGATATATTCAAGGAAGTCTTAAATGTATTAAATATAGAATTTAATAAATGAACTCTTCATTGAAACAACAGAAAGCTTTAGGTATTTGCTGCACAAATGCATATTTACTTGGAAGTAAACTAACGAAACCAATGAAACTAACTCCCAAGTGTGTTTAGGATTGGAGCCTTTGGTTATTTATTTATAAACTTTCTATCCTAACTATTTCTTTAAAGAAATGCAATATAGCTACAACACGATCCCCACTTACCTGGGAATAATCAACTAGATTTACTTCTGAGTAGACATGTACAGGCATGTAAAGGTAAAGGACCCCTGGACAGTTAAGTCCAGTCAAAGGTAACTATGGGGTACAGCGCTTCCTCAAGCCGAGGGAGCCGCCGTTTGTCCACAGACAGATTTCCAAGTCATGTGGCCAGCATGACTAAACCGCTACTGGAGCATGGAGTACTGTTATGTGGTGTTAATCAATTAACTATTTTTGCCTTACAAATCACATACAACCATTTAGAACAGAACATTAACAGTAAGTTACATTGTTATCTAAATACCATTTTTAAAATTATGAAACAAGTCACATTATTCAGCAATGAGCCGCTTGTTCAGCACCTGGCGAAACCAAAAGGATTTTTCACCAAGAGGATTTTGATATTCAGTGCCTGTATTAAATCTGCCTATCATCTGCAGGAACACAGTACGGGTGGCAACCATTTTAGGTGCGTCCAATTGATGCGCAACTGCTGACACGCAGGTCATTTGGACCCAGAAGAGGGTGGAATGGGGCAGGCTTATGCGTGTTCCTCCAACATGCACTTTGACCTGGAATGCAACCCCTGCAAGAAACGGGGAGTTGCCTGTAGGTCTCCTACAATAATCAGTAATGGTTAACTCCAAATAAATAAGCACCATGAGCAGCACTCTGTAACAACTGGATATTTTAGCACATAGTGAGCCCAACTACGAAGCAATCTTTCTCAGAATTCACAGACATATAAGGATAGATCCGAAAGTAAGTTAAATAAGTTCACAGAAGGAAAATTTCCTGTGCCCCCGTCCCCCACTTGAGCTCCTTGAAAAGCTTTTCTGAAGGTGCTATCAAAGGGCACGGAAGAGAGAAGACATACACCTGATTTCAGGCAGTTCAACAGACCCATTCCAGGAGGAGTCCTGAGACCCTCTGGAGAGGATTTTCAGGGGGCGACAGTGCAGAGCATTGGATAGGAAACTTTACTACTTCTGTGAACTTCCTTATTTTAGGAACCAAGGCCTGGGTATAAAATAAACAAGGACCAAATAGGCTTATTATATGCACGACCACGAAAACTAGAAACTTTTCATTTTGCATGCTGTGCTTCCCACATAGATCACCATTAGAAAGGCTTCCCACTAGGCAGTCATAATACGCAAAAGCCACTAACTACATCTCCGTCATGTGATATTACACTGTACGGCATATGATTATGCTTCCTTAGGCTGATGCCTACAAACATCAGCTTTCTGTACGACGCTGCAAGCAATGCCTTTAAAGCTAGTCTTGGGAGTTGATCTCTGCAGCCAACAACTTACTTCATTTCTGGGCAGGATAATGCCAGAGTGGCGGAGGGGAAAGAAATCTGTGTCCCACCAGGCTAAATACCTTGGCGGGCATGAACCCCCCTCCACTGTTCATGCAGCATAAAGTATTTTAACCCTAGCATGTTCAGGATTGGGAGGCTAACTCTACTTTATACCATATAAGACAGGGATAGGAATGATGCTTTGATATCCAATTGTTTTTCTTATTATTTATGAGTATTTATAACCTGCTCTTCCTTGACTATTTTAATCCCACAGCAGGGATCAATGAAATAAAGCAATAAAAAATTACAGAATCCATAAAAAGGTCCAATCAATAACAAATTATTGCACTGTTGTTCCTTCTGCTGTGAGCCACTTTGGGCACATTGACGCAGCAAACAGCATACTAATTAATTAAGAAACAACAAGAGGGACCTGAAATAAAAAGTTGCAGTGTGTAACCAACAGGAATATAGTTAGCATTTTGTGGCTACGAATCATGCTCAGTCCTCACTGGGCTGTTTGGGTCTTTTTTTCCTAAGGATACTTTGTGCTTCTGCAAACCTTAAGCTTCCGCCAAACCTGCTAATGCCTCCCATTTGCATATGGATCATGCTCTTTTTGGTTACACAAGGATTGACCTTTGTATGATGAGTTCTCTATTAATATATATGTGATAATATGTAAATAGATGTCACTAACTTCTATGAAAGGTAAAATGCTGTACACTAGAAACAAGGGCAGACGCTTACCTTCTAGTCCCAGCAATGACAGGGCAATCCTACAGAAAGTCCATATTTGTGCAGAATACGCAACATACACACTATCCCTGGCCCATGCTCCTTAGAACATACACGTTCTCCCACCTTTACAATAACTGCTAGCCATATACAAAAGGTTTGTTTTCCCATTTGGTCACAGCTGCAATGACAAAAATCACCTATAAAAGTCTAATGGAACAGACCGTCTTGTTTGGTACTCCCCTTTCTAGATTGCCTGTGAAACAGTGTTTAAAACGTAGTTTTTTTAAAAATAGATTAAAAAGTCATGCTCTATTGACTAGTAAATGGCTTATCCTATATAACCCAGAAAGAAGAGATTTATGCTGAATTAAACTCCATCTTAAACACACACACACACACACACACCCATCAAGAGTTCAGATTCCTCAGCTGACTTTAAAGTGATGCCCTCCAATTCGGAGTTGCCATGGCATCGACTGTACAAGACTCTAGTTAAAGACACAAAATGCCTCTTTTCCTAAAGGCAGTTATGGGAAGTTAGCAAGTTTGGAAAAGAACCAAGTATGCTTTGGCTCTGCAGTGGACCTAATTTATCATCATTTGGACATTCCAGTGGTTAGCTAAACCAAGAAAGCAGAACAACTGGCACTTTATAACGTCAAGCAAAGTAAAGCTCCATAGGCACTGCCAAAGTTATAGGCTTGCCCTACATACAATTTTCACAACTGGCCATTTGCTCTCCGATAACAGATTTAAACAAATATCATGACACCCAGTTCCCCACCACTGATACTCAAATCTCCGCAGTTAGGAAAGACTCGGCATAGTTATGTACATGGAAGGAAGAAATAATGTTATTTTTTAAAAATCACAATCAATTCTTCAGAGGAAGTTCTGAAGGATGTAAGATACCATATTTATTTCCTTTACAAGTTGGATATTATGCTAGGGTTTATTGTTTTAAAAAAATGCAAACAAAACATCTGGCTGACAGAAAACTGTGCAAACAATTGACGTTCACTGTCAAATCTGCTCCCAAGACTTTTCAAATGGACTTGTTGAGTAAAGCATTTTAGGAGTACTATAATGAGTACCTTCATAGCAACTGCAAGTTCCTTTGCTCCTAGCAATCAAAAGAACCCTACTATTAGAAAGAAATGTCAACTATCCTATTGGTATAACAGAAATACTTTTGCCAAGCAGCAAAGTTTTCTTCTCCCAAATATATTACTGAGCTGCTGCTTTGCCAGCTGTCACATGGCATAAAGAAATGGGAAGACAGCAGCAAAGGCCACTGAATTAGTCAGGGGTATTTCTCAAGCTTCAAGGCTATTTGAAAATTTGCATCAGTATCACAGAAGAATGGTTTATGCACCAAACTGTGTTGTTTAATGATCCACGACAGTTGGATCCATAAGACAGTTTGTACAGATTTTGCACTGTTGTCTAAAAGAAATTTAAATTTCTCAACATGGTTTTTTTGGGATATGTAAAGGTAAAAGTAAAGGGATCCCTGACCGTTAGGTCCAGTCGCAGACGACTATGGGGTTGCGGCGCTCATCTCGCTTTACTGGCCGAGGGAGCTGGATTACAGCTTCCGGGTCATGTGGCCAGCATGACTAAGCCGCTTCTGGCGAACCAGAGTAGCGCACGGAAACGCCGTTTACCTTCCCGCCGGAGCGGTACCTATTTATCTACTTGCACTTTGACGTGCTTTCAAACTGCTCGGTTGGCAGGAGCAGGACTGAGCAACAGGAGCTCACCCCATCGCAGGGATTCGAACCGCCGACCTTCTTGGCAAGCCCAAGAGAGTCTGGACCACAGAGCCACCTGCTTTTGGGATATGTATTCGGCCTAATATTAGCAAGTTTATGGTGGTAAGGAATATGTTGCCTGCCCTCCTGGTTACTATCTTAAGTTTTAGGATCAACCTTTGGGTATCAACAGATTTGGATGCAGCAGGTTGAAGAGCAAAACTAATTCCCCTCAAATAGCCTCAAAACTTGGGAAATCTAAGTAAATTGCAGTCCCCTTCTTCTGACCTTCATTAACTTCATAGTTTTAGATACACTTACTTCATATACAAATTAATATTAGGAAACACCCCTGGTGGCTATCTGCCTCTTAATTGGCATGTATACATAGACAAGTCAATGAATAGAGTCATAGTTACACACAAAACAGCCCTATTATGTATGATAGCACCATTAGTATCACTGGTGATACACAGCATTAGGCAGGGGAAAATTCCCTTACAAAGGTTAATACTACAGGTAACAAAGGTTAATACTACAGCTAGTCACAGGCTGCATTCAGACAGCACTTTGTTCCATTCTGCTGGCATTTTCTTACCTGGCAATCTTTGGGTTTTATTTGATATTACACATGGAAGCAAAAGACACTTCAACTTTATTCTCCTAGAATTCCAGAAGTTTAGCACTCATTCCCATGTTGTTCCCACAAAAAAAAGTTTGCAAACCCATTTTGACTGCGCTGTAAACTGCAGTCTCCTGTTAAGCTCTCACTAATGAATTCATGAGGTAGCCTTACACACAAACCATTTCCGCTCAACTCAGACCCTCATCTGAAAACTAGAGGCAGTACTAACCTACCCTTCAAGAGCTCATTTAAGGATTACTCAGGTAATAGATGGGAAATGTTTTAAAGGTTCAACTTGTGCAAACACAAATGCAAAGGATGATTATAACCTGTTACATGCTGCTCCTTGGCTACTAATGGTACGCAAGCACATTTGGCTGTGAAAAGTTTTCAAATGTGGTTCTTACTATGTTTCAAAGTGGTTGCTACTTGTGTGATGCTCCATCGTGAATATGTACACAGAAGAATTTAACAACACTAGTTTTGTGTTTGTGCAACAAAAAGCAAGAATGGCTGGGAAAGAAATCCTCTGCAAGATAAGGCTGCCTCTCCCTTTCCCTCTGGCAAAACAGAGAAAACAGGAAGCGATGTTCCATTTTTTAAAAAAAGATCAAAATGAGTTACGAAAAGTACAAATCAAGTCAGCACATAAAATAATGTTCTTCTTGTTTTATCCAATGGTACTTGAGATCTTTATACACCATACAAATAAGGGATGAAGCACTAGGCAAAGAAGGCTCATAGGGTCTGGAAGAGGCCTCAGAATTATCTTATTCAACCCAGCTGTGTGCCACAAGTACAGGGAAAGATTAAACAAGGTGGACAATCTACAGCAGAACTACACATTCAAATCATTCAAGGAAATGGGTTATTCACCACCACAGAAGAGCAAATTTTCTAGATCAGACCTGGAAGAAAAGAGAACCCACCAACCAGTTCTAAGCCTGTGAGGGTGACTAACTTTTAACAGCCCACACCTTTTTACAAAATGTCCCAAAAAGTCTACCTACCCTTTTCTGGGAATTTCTGTCACACCCAATCCTTCTAATTGTTAAGAAACAAATCAACCAAGGCAGTAACATGTCATCTGACTCTAACACCCTGTTTTTACCTCTCTCTTTCAATTACAAATGACATGCACTTGATGTAACCAATGCTAAATGGTTAATGTGTCACAAAATGAAGTTTCTGTCTCTCATATTTCCACGCCCACCAAGCCCTCATTTTTGCATCAGGTTTCTTTCATGCAAAAGTTATCCGGGACATTCTTTTTTAAATGCGCCCAGCTCCCCCCAATAATTTTTTCCCCATACAAAATTTTCAACTATTTCCATTCCTAAGCAGTACAATAACTTAATACTTCCCTTCTTTGGGCAACCTAGTATTAGCTCCCCAACTACAGCAAGCTTGTGTTCCTCCAAATGTATATTTTTTGAGGATAGATAACCCCATATTCTTTCTCCAGGTTAGATGGGCAGTCCAGAACCCAGCCACCCATAGGAGCCAATTCCTAGGGTCTAACGGGCCAGCCCCCCCCCAATTGATATGCATGGAGTGTGTACCGTGTCATGTGATTGATTATGTGGGGTGGGGCTTACCTCCCCCTCCCATATTTTATTCAAGTTGACACCCTGCAGCCACCAATGTTCGGCTCTGAAGCTTCTCTCACAGATTTTAAGACCCTGCCCCTTAACCCTGTCTTCTTCTTTTTGGGTTTTTTCTACACACAAACCATTGCAGTCTTGAGACTGCATGTTAACTAGTGAAAGGAAAGACACTCTGCACATGTTCAGACAATCTTTGCAAATTTCAGCACTGAATTAAGACTATTAAGAAGATATGCAAACTGGTTTTTCACTATAACAGGACATCCCTCCTGTGTCCAGGAATACACGCACCATGTGTGATCCACACACGTCTATTTTTCCACAGGGATACCTATAGCAAGAGGCCACACACGCGTCTGTCACTCCCGACTGTATCCCATTTTCCTACAGAGAACCGTCGCCCATGCCTGAACATCATCACCACGTGTGAGGTGACCCATCCTCAAACATTACATACTCCTCCCTTTACTTTCCGAACAAACACATTCCCAGACCCAGCGGCACTTTTTAGGGCTCTGGCCGCCCCAGACAACACCCTCCTCCATTGAAACCAGCCTTACCTTAGGCCTTCTGACAACATTCCCAATTCCCCCTCAGAGTGACCGCCAGTTTCACACGATACCCGGTGCGTGCCCTGTCCTCCCACCCAGGCACGACCCCGGGCTGCTCTTTCTTTGCTCGCGAGTGGCAGCCAGGCTCTCCCTTGCCCCTTCGCAGGCCCTTTCCCCCGCCGCCTATGCCAGCCCTCGGTGCCCACGACCGCCTTCGACGTGGCTCGGGGGCAGCCTTTCCCCCACCTCCTCTAGCACCAACACCTAGTGCCCCCCACCCGCCAGACCCTCACGCCGAGGGAGAAGCAGCTCGTGCAGCAGCAGAAAGCCGAGGCTCCTGCGCCAAACATGCCCATGCATATTCCCTAGGCAGAAACTTCCGTCTCGCACTTTTGTTTCCTCTTGCAGCGTCCTTTAAAAGACCAAAGCGGGGGAAACCCTCTGCAAAACCCAGGGCAGGCGCGTGTGGGGATGCGGCGGAGGGAGTGGGGGGGGGACTACGACCACCACCACCTATCTTCTTCCCCGGTGCGCTTACCGTTTCTCCGGGAGTCCAGCGCCTCCGAGGCGCTTCAGGGTCTCTCGGTGTGTGTCCCGAGCGGGACTCTTCCAGCAGCGCCAGCCAGGCAGGATGAGCTCATTGGAAGCAGGCGGGCAACAGTCCCCGCCTCCCGCATTTCTCGCCTCAGGCCGCCTTTCCCTCGGAGCAGCCAGCCAGGCTCGCGCGGGGGGAAGGGAGGGAGCTTCCCAGGTTGGTTGCAATGGATGCCTCGCAGTTTCGGCCCGTTTCCTCCCGCTCGCCCTCCACACACGCCGTCTGGTCTGGGCTGAGCGTCCTGCAAAGCGCGCGAGCCAAGCCGTGGACTGGGCGCGGCCAACTCACCGTGGCAACCTCCCCCCCTTCCTTTCCCTTTATTTTGTTGCTTCTCCTCTCGGTTCCTGCCCGCAGCTTCCAACAGCACCACCCCTCCTTCTCTCTCCCTCCGTTTCCCTCCACCCCCTCGAGTGGCCAAAGTTCCTGTTGCTTTGGAAAGAGGCAAAACCATCTGGGACCAATTAGCGGGAAGGGGGCTCAGCAGGACTGCAGGGCAGGCCAGGCTGGGGAGACCCGGCCTTTGGCATTCCCGCGATCGACAAATGCAAACCTGGAGTCAAAGGTGGGGGTGGCGAGGTAGGATGGAGTAAAGGGCATGGATCAGGCCGCCTCCGCGCGGAAGTGATCCGGTAAATATAGTTGCAAACGCCTGGCGGACAAGTGCTTAATCAATGTTGCCTTGCATGGCTGCTGCTTTTTTTTATGTTTGTCCCTCCTGCTTTCCGTGCTCACGAGAAAGCTGCTCTCATACGGGGCTTGTTGCAAAGGCGTCCTCTCTTGCATCTGTGCAGTATATTGTTACCTACCTGCCTTACTTGGGTTGCGTGTTGCAACCGGTAACGTGGCTTGCATGCTATATAAGCTGCTGCTGTTACGTGTTAAGAGTTCACTCCTTTCAGTCAGTCGCAGGGTTGTTTGTTGCCTTTTTTTTTTAACCTGGGGGGTTTACAGTATCACAGGACTATAATCGTTGGGATTTAAAAGCAAAGGGGATTTTAAAAGGTTTTATTGATATATAATACAAAAATAAAATCTTTATTTGGTGAAAGAGGAATCTTCAAACGTTGTCATAACATTAAGCTCTTATTATTTTTGTCTGTGTTAAGTGATTGATGGCTGTTGGGTTTCTTGTCCTCAGGCTGCTGAGCTAGGGAGTACTGCTTGGGAGTATGTAAGTATTCTTCAACTCTCTGAAGAATATACTGTATTTTGAGTAAACCTGCACAGATTGTGCTGTTATTACACTTTTTTTAGAGAAGGCACTTGTTGAAATATTTTTGAATGCAACCTTGCAAGTGAACAGTATTTTTGACACATTCCCCCACCCTTTTAATTCTGTGTCGAAGCAACCATACAGTTGTTCCTTACTAAGCCATACGCAGAGCATAAACTATTGATCTCAGTAGGTCTGTAAAGGTAAAGGTACCCCTGCCCGTACGGGCCAGTCTTGACAGACTCTGAGATTGTGCGCCCATCTCACTTAAGAGGCCAGGGGCCAGCGCTTCCGGGTCACGTGGCCAGCGTGACATCGCTGCTCTGGTGAGCCAGAGCCGCACACGGAAACGCCGTTTACCTTCCCGCTGGTAAGCGGTCCCTATTTATCTACTTGCACCCAGAGGTGCTTTCGAACTGCTAGGTTGGCAGGCGCTGGGACCGAGCAGCGGGAGTGCACCCCGCCGCAGGGATTCGAACCGCTGACCTTTCGATCGGCAAGTCCTAGGCGCTGAGGCTTTAACCCACAGCGCCACCTGCGTCCCCCAGTAGGTCTGACTAAGGCTGAAATCCTAACCCAATTTACCTGGGAGTAAGCCCCACTGAATTCCATAGAACTTACTTCTGAGTAGAATGTTAGGATTGTGTGGTTTGTTTGATACGACCTATACATCTTATCATTTGTACAATTGGAGGTGCTGTAACTTACACACATTTTCTGATGAATGGAATGCTCATCACTTATAACACCAATGGGAACAATACTAGTGCCTTGGTATTTGTTGAAGGTTTTAAATTCTCTTCCGGGATACAAGGTCACACACATCGGAAATAGCCGATTGCATCTTTAAAGTGAAGCCATTATCCAAAATGCCAATAAAAATTATAGCACAGAAACGTATCCCTCCTCCATTCAGTTACTTCCTCCCCTCAGTCCCCAATAATTTTTATTACAATTTTGAATGCAAGTCTAACAGCACAGTTCTGTCCATGTTTATTTGGCTGTAAGGCCCCCTTGGGATTAATAAGGCTCACTCCAAAAGGAAGTGTGCCTAGGATTGCAGCATGAATCTCTTAGACCAGGGGTCTGCAACCTTTAAGACAAAAAGAGCCACTTGGACCCGTTTCGGAAGAAAAAAAAACTGGGAGCCGCAAAACTCGTCATTATAAAAATAACTTTTTTGTCACTTTTTTATTATTTCTTTGTTTGACCCCTCAGATTTACTCCTCCTCATAGAAATAAACGTTAAATTAACAAGTTACCTTTTGTGTGTGTGTGTGTGTGTTCTTCACTCCCCTTCAAAACAGTGACCAGCGTACATGCCCCCTTTCAATGCAGTGACCAGCGTACATGCCCCTTACAATGTAGCGGGCGGGCGGGAAGGTGACGTCGGGACGGTGCGTGACTAACGCACACACCGCCCCCATGCGACGTCACAGCCAGTACAGCGCCTGCCACAGTGGGGAGTGTCGGAGCGCACAATGCGGCTCCTCCCCTCGCTAGTATCCGCCCCGGAGCCGCGGCAAAGGTGTAAAAGAGCCACATGCGGCTCCGGAGCCGCGGGTTGCTGACCCCTGTCTTAGACATACAGTTCTGAATTCTTACGCCTTTTGAGCAGTACAAACTAAATGATTTGTTCATTTTAAAATTCTATTGTCACAATTTGCCAGATATTTAATGCAAGTTTCTGGGCTTGGTCACTTTGCCACACCTGATAAGACCCAAACTCCTTGCAGTAGGAACAGCATCAGCTTTCTACCATCAGCAATGACTCACGCCTTGCTGCAGGCACTTCATTTTCTAAGTATTTTTACCCAGGGAATCTTTGCCTCCCCACAAAACCTATGTGCTGCTGTTGGAGAGACCCTTAACATGTGGTTCCAATGTTGTTATATTGTATGGGTAGGCAAACTAAGGCCCGGGGGCCGGATCCAACCCAATTGCCTTCTAAATCCAGCCTGCAGACGGTCCGGGAATCAGTGTGTTTTTACATGAGTAGAATGTGTCCTTTTATTTAAAATGTCTCTCTGGGTTTCTGTAGGGCCTGCCTGGTGTTTTTACACGAGTGGAATGTGTGTTTTTATTTAAAATGCTTCTCTGGGTTATTTGTGGGGCATAGGAATTCGTTCATTATTATTTTTTTCCAAATATATTCCGGCCCCCCACAAGGTCTGAGGGACAGTGGACCAGCCCCTGCTGAAAAAGTTTGCTGACCCCTGTTATATTGTTATTTTAATTGATTGTAAACTACTTTGGCACACTTTGGAGTAAAAGGCAGTATTGCAAACAGTTTTGCTAATAAAATAAATAAGTGTTATTAAAAGCAGTTTGAACTCAGAATTCCAAGAGTATCAAATAAGTTTCCGCTTACAAGATAATTTACCTTGGAAAGAGAACCCATGCTAACTTCTGATATGCTTACATATTCCTAGGGTTACTTGGGTTGAAGTGAATTGGAAGAAGGCAAGATCAGAAGCTCCTGACTCATCTCCCTTTCATCCTGTGCTAATAGACCATGATGTAAACAAAAGAAGAACTGTTATCTCAGGGTGGGAGAGTTTACATGTCTGTAGACCAGTGAGGACCAAAGAGACTGAAATACTTGGGAATTTCTTGTTCCTGTAATCAGGGAGTGGTAATCTCAGGGTAACCCTGAGATAGCAGCTTGTTTCATGTGAAAGGGTGTTTGGCAGAGTTTGGATTAATCTATCAAGAACACCATCCACAGGAGAATAATTCATTTCTCTGTTGTCTGAGTGATCAAGACAGTGTCTGGGTTTCCTTGCATTTTTACTGCACAGACTTTTGTCTCTGACACCTGAGGCTTGTTAACAACAGTGTTTCAAACCCAGCAGACAGATCAGGAAAGATCCTGTAGGTAGGTACCTCTCAGTAATGAAAGAGTCTTCATAAGGTGTCTAAACAAATGAGACCCGGGGGTATTGTCAGTATACAAGACTTCAATTACATTCAGATCCACGGGAAAGCAAGGAGTCTGGATATTTTTCACTATAAATGAATTCTGCCTTCTATAGTACTTCAGCACTTTCAATGACATCAAGTGGAGAGGGGGGGTGTTTACTGTCTTCAGCCTCTTCCCCTTGGGAAGAGCCAGATCCACAGCTGTTCTTTCACTTAGGATTTTCCCCTCCTCTCCCTCTTCCACTGATTTATTCAGATAATTTGTCTGAGCCAGAAGGCTTTCTGAGCTTTCTTTAATGGGAGTCATGTCTGCTTCCAGATTCTCAAATTTCCCTTGCAAAGATTGAAAGTTTTGAGAGATCTGTTCAAGTTATCAACAGACACAGCTTAAGCTAGGAATGACAGCAGCAAAAGGCAGCTCCAGCTTTGGGAAGTTAGAAATCTCCCCCCTCCCCTCCCCTGGCAAGATCTTTGTTCCTGGCCATTTATTTTCACTAGTTTCTACTATGGTTTCTGGTTACACAACTATAGCTGCTCTTTTAACAGGCCCTTGTTAGTACTATTTCAATTAGAACTAGCCATTCGAATGAACTCCTCTTCTTGTGCTGAACAGTCTGAAAATATCCCCCTTTCTCCAGTAGAGAAGGAGTGGTCACTTTAATTGATTGCAACTAATAGCAAATTACTGTCCATTTTGGTCCAGCATAAGCAATTGCTCCTATAGCTGCTGTTTTTTTTAAGGGTATAATTAGTAGAGATCATAGGGACGTGGGTGGCGCTGTGGGTTAAACTACAGAGCCTAGGACTTGCCGATCAGAAGGTCAGCAGTTCGAATCCCTGCAAGGGGGTGAGACCCCGTTGCTCAGTCCCTGCTCCTGCCAACCTAGCAGTTCAAAAGGACGTCAAAGTGCAAGTAGATAAATAGGTACCGCTCCGGCGGGAAGGTAAACGGTGTTTCTGTGCGCTGCTCTGGTTCGCCAGAAGCGGCTTAGTCATGCTGGCCACATGACCCGGAAGCTATATGCCGGCTCCCTCGGCCAATAAAGCGAGATGAGCGCTGCAACCCCAGAGTCGGCCATGACTGGACCTAATGGTCAGGGGTCCTTTTACCTTTACCTAAGTAGAGATCATAGCCTGGGGCTTTCATTAGATACTGTTGCTTCTTGGAGCGTGTTGGCATAGATGCTCGCCATACTCCTTGATTTGCTTCTCTGGTATACAACTGAAAAAATGGGAAAGAGTAGTGAAGAGAAACTTTGAGAAGGCAAAACATTGCTGGTTCCCTGCCGCTGCTGCTACACAATCTCTTTTTATCCATATTGAGGCTGTGATTTTGCACTATGGTTTTGTGGACCACTTGTAGGGATTGATATATGGAATGAGACCCGAAGAAAGACAAGTCTTGAAGAATCACGCTTTTTTACTCTTGAGACATACTTGAAATGGAGCCCAAATCTCCACTATGTTTTCACCAGCAGGGCCAACCCTGGACACCCTTAAATCTTTAGCAGATAGATCCATGTGACAAATTGCTACGAATTGTGGCAGAACATACCACAGCTGTCAGATCATTGTAAGCACTACATTTTTCCTACACAAATAGGGAAAAAGCCAAGCTCTCACAAACATTTCCATGGATGTGGAAAACACACAAGCATATATTTTGCTACAGCATGCATTTGGAACAACCAGGGTCCTCTGTACCACCATCAAATCTGTAGTTTCCATCTCTGGTAGGCCAGTGAATCTTACTGCTGGTCTCTGAATCAGAGTTCAGGAAGGGAAAGAGCAGAAACGCCACCATGCCATGACTCTTGGAGCCACTTTGCACTGGCAAGGCCTGTAGCCCAGCTTCTGCTACCTTCCTTGGTCCTGGTAATCCACGAAGCAACTGAGTGAATAGTTCCGCAGCAGGAGCGGGAGGAGGAATTGCTGAGTAGCGACATGGATCGCAGGTCTTTGGTTCGCTAGGTAATTCCAGCTGTCATATTTAATCTCTTCTGGGGCCTCCAGCTGCCCTAAGCCAAACAGTGACAGGGAGAGAGCACTTTACGGCTTGGTGAGTAAGCAGGCAGTGAGGATATATATTCGCTCCATGTCAGAATTCCACAAAGTGGCGGAAAGACATTAGCTGCACTTGGAATCTCCTGGCCTCCACTCCTGAAGCTTTGGTTGGATTTAACTTCAGGCATCAGCTGTCTTGGATCAGCTCAGCCCTGCATTTAGCAAATAGCTTTTCATGAAGAAAATATGTGAAGAAGTGGTCTTGGTCTTGCTGCAAAAAGAAACCCCCACAGAAACTTAGCTGCTTGATTTTTGACTGTCATATTAATGGTAGAAACGAGCAGTTTTCCTTAGAGAAGGAGCTGCTTCAGATATACGCAGTTCTTGTCATATGATCTTCCTCCCAAGTAGTAGCAAGAGTACATTTTAAACCACTTCCACACACACTCACACAAAATGCTAGGGAGTTTATTTTTCACTTAATTTTTCCTTCTGCCTTTTTTTTTTTAAAAAAACCCTAAGGTTTCTATTTTTTAGCTACACGTACCTCCCTATTTTCAGCAGGTATAGGAACACAGGAAGTTGCCTTATTCTGAATCAGACCCCTTGGTCCATTCAGCACAGTATTGTTTATACAGTACTAAAAGGTAAAGGTACCCCGGCCCGTACACGGAAACGCCTTTTACCTTCCCGCTATAAAGCGGTACCTATTTATCTACTTGCACTTAAGGGTGCTTTCAAACTGCTAGGTGGGCAGGAGCTGGGACCGAAAGACGGGAGCTCACCCCGCTGCGGGGATTCGAACCGCCGACCATGCGATCGGCAAGTCCTAGGCACTGAGATTTTACCCACAGTGCCACCCGCGTCCCTAGTACCTAGACAGTACTAGTCTCCGCCAAACAGGTGCCCTCTTGATGTTTTGATGTACAGCGGTACCTCGGGTTACATACGCTTCAGGTTACAGACTCCGCTAACCCAGCAATAGTACCTCAGGTTAATAACTTTGCTTCAGCATGAGAACAGAAATCATGTGGTGGCAGCAGCGGGAGGCCCCATTAGCTAAAGTGGTGCTTCAGATTAAGAACAGTTTCAGGTTAAGAACTGACCTCCGGAATGAATTACGTACGTAACCAGAGGTACCACTGTAGTCCAAAGGAACTTAAGGGCAGTGGCTCTGAAGCGTTTCAGGCAGGGGTCTCTCCCCCTACCTGGAGACAGGGCCTCTTGCTGCCACTGAGAGCTGCAGGCCTTCCACAAACATGCATACAGAGAGAGGGTTTGTGCATCAGCCAAGTGAAGCTTCTGCTTTTCTTCGTCATTACCACTGTCGTGTCATTTTTAGTTGAGAGACGTCCTCTCTGCACTGTGCTGGAGTCAATAGCCAGTTCCTTCTCTCTCCTCCCTCAGGCACTGCTTCTAATCTCCAGTCTCCATTTTGCAACATTTAACCAGGAATGGTTTCCATGGTTTGATTCTCCACTGCCCTGGCCCAAAACTGAGGCAATCAACAGCCCCCTGTAGCTCTGGCCTTTTCTTAAAGGCTCAGATGACTAGCGATGACCAGGCAAGAGCACCTTGCACATGCCTTAACTAGCATTTGTTGGCATGGCAGCAATGAATGGTGGCTTGCCCATTCTCTCGGGTTAGCTCCAGGAGATCCCTGGAGATAGGTTATTTCCGGGAGAATCTGGGGCAAACCTGGATGGTTGGCAACCCTGGTGGGTCAATAATGATTTGGTTTAGCAAAGGGGGAGAACCGTGGTATAAATATGGCCATGCATCTTTTGCAGCGCACTGTTTGTCTCATGGCCATTATGCTATGCCTGTTTAAATTGTTTGGTGTTCAAATATGAACAGATCCTACTCATTGGCTTTTGATGCTCCTAAAAGTTACACTTTGGTAAGACTCATGAGATGAGTGCCAAAACCTGCAGTCTTAAAAGACCAAAACCTGCAGTCTTAAAGAAGCATCTGCAGTTCTTTCTTGTCTGCAGTTCCTGCTTCCCAGTGTGGGTTCAGTAAAGCCAAATGACTTTAATTAGCAGGAAATTTCAATCTTTCCTTCCAGAAAGCCCACAGATGTAAATAATAATGCCGATAATCCTTGATGTTTCTGCCAAGTTACAAGAAATGGAAATGCTGATCTTATGGAAAACTGTCCTTACAGTAAACAACTTTGTTAAAGGGGGCAATTCTGCCTAGGGAAAATTGGCTGAGTTGCTCATCTTCTTTTTACTGCTAATTTGCAATTAGCTGCTGTTGTGGCCTAGACCCATGTGGCTGTGGTATGTCTTCACATTTCTGGAGAAGTCTGCAGAAAATAATCATATATATATATATATATATATGTAGGTTTTGGTGTCCTCGGGTGTCTTCCCGTGTAAAAGTTGGGGTGTCTAGGCGACCTCGTCGAAACGTCGCCTAGACACCCCAACTTTTACACGGGAAGACACCCGAGGACACCAAAACCTGCATTCCTGTACCCGTGAAAATCTACGAAAGCATATATATATATATATATATATATATATATATATATATATATATATATAAACTCTAATCCTGCTCAGATGAATTTTCAATATCCTGACCTAGGAATTATGTGTGGGAAGTTGAAAGTGGTGCTACTAAATTCCCAACTTTAGAACAAAGAAGGCTCACAAGATCTTTCTTTACTGTCCAACTTGGGATAATTGAGAAAGAGGGACATTTGAGACTTATGAACAGAAATAAATGTTAAGTGAACAGGAATGAGTTAGTACACTAAATTTTAAAATATCCTCCATTTAATTTCTGAAGTGCCCAGCAATAAGAGCAAATTGCACCATGTAAGAAATCATTTGTCTCCAGCACCAGAAACCCACAACAGGGTAGAATTTTTTAAAAGGTGTGTTTGTGGGGGAGACAAATTTATTGTACATAGAACACAGGGAGGACAAACTGGTGGTTTGCTTATTTCCTCCAACTAGGCTACGCTTTGATGAATGAAATCTTACTCCTAGATAATTAAGTAGGCTCTGGTCCGTGGAAGCTTATGCCACAATAAATCTACTGAGCTTTTATGGTGCCACAAGGCTCTCGTTGTTTTTCTAGCAAGAGCGTAAGTGCTTGCCTCCAAGGGATCATGCTCTTAAAGGGGGCAGGGCCACAGCTCAGTGACAGAGCCCATGCTTCGAATGGGCCCAGGGTTCAGTCACTGGCATCTGCAGTTAAAAGGGGCCTGTAGCAGGTGGTAATGGGAGCACCCTCTGCCTGAAACCCTGACGAGCTGTGGTAGACAGAGTAGACAGCCTGATGTGGTTTAAGGCAGCTTCCTATGTTCCTGAACATAATAATTACACTACAAAGGATTGTTGGTGGTGCCCCAGCAAAGATGGTTGTGATCAAAGCTCCATTCTTCTCTACACCTACCCTAGGCCTCTCCAGTCTGTTTTACAACCTCCTGGTTGCCCAAGGACAAGAGACATGCACTCACATCACAGACAGAAGCAGGCCAGACTAATAGTTGAATCTTACTTCCAACACTGGTGACGGAGTGGTATCCTCCACTGCATCTGAAAGCAACAGGCCAAGCCAAATGGCACAGAGATCTGTCCTCCAAAACCCCACCTCTGCTCCCTGCCCCTAGCATTTGCTTCCTAAAACAGGCTTTGCCTAATGTTTGGTAAAAGGGGGAAAGATTTATACGATCTGAGGTGAAACCAGAGTACCCTCTCCCAACTCCAACAAGCACCTTCTTCGCAAGATTGCTTTCTAAGAAAAAGTGTTAGGGAAAAAACAGGCTTTTCCAGCAGTATTCTTCAGTGTAACTCAAATTGTGGTGGACTATCACAGATTAAAGGGACGCGGGCGGTTCTATGGTCTAAACCACAGAGCCTAGGGCTTGCCAATCAGAAGGTCAGCGGTTCGAATCCCCGCGAAGGGGTGAGCTCTCGTTGCTCGGTCCCAGCTCCTGCCAACCTAGCAGTTCGAAAGCATGTCAAAGTGCAAGTAGATAAATAAGTACCACTCCAGTGGGAAGGTAAATGGCGTTTCCGTGCACTGCTCTGGTTCGCCAGAAGCGGCTTAGTCATGCTGGCCACATGACCCGGAAGCTGTACGCCGGCTCCCTCGGCCAATAAAGCGAGATGAGCGCCGCAAGCCCAGAGTCCGCGACTGGACCTAATGGTCAGGGGTCCCTTTACCCTTTATCACAGATTAAATCCAGCTTCATGCTCACTCTCATTTCTGCAACTGCCTGGCTGTAGGTAGCAGGTCATATGCTTGCTGTTCAACATTAGGGCACTGCTCCTTTTAATCAGGAGAAGGGAACCAGTGGATCTCAAGATGCTGTGGATTCCTGTTCCCACCAATCTTGAAAATTGGCCATCCTGGGTGCTGGAGTCCAACAAATTGTGGTGTTCCAAGGGTTCCTTCTGCTTTTAATATTTTCAGACACAGTTTAAATCACACTGCACTACTATGTGAATCAGTCTGGCTGTTCTTAGCTGCTTTTTTAAATTTATGCATAGCAGTACCTGCTGATATTTCCAAAGTCAGACGAATGAGCAATACGGATTCCCGGTACTGGCACTCATACTTCTGAGACCTCTAGCCCCTCTCTCTTTCCTTCTTCCTCTGGCGCTAGGAAGGTTCTGGCCTCTGGCACAGTTGCAACATTCTACCTAGCAGAGAAATCTTTAACAGCAGAGCATGAGAAAGATTTTCAGTACTTTCAGGTTTTTGCAGAACTGTGGTGCTAAAGTGAGGAGGAGCTGCAATAAGCAAAGCTGACTGTTTTGTGCAGTGGCGGACTTTCAAACCCTTGCCAGCTAGAATTATGAGCACTGATGGCTTCACAGAGCTCTCTTGATGATAAGAAGACTTTGGAGGCTGAAACTGCAAACCCCAAACACAGCCTGCATTACAAGAGCAGCACAATAATATTCTTGTACTCATAGTCAGAGATTGTGCAATGGTCTGCTGGGGGGGAATGGCTAATTTATCTGGAATCCTTTGATGAAATCTTCAGACGGTTGCACGAGTACTTCCTGAAACAATTTAAGTCTAAGGACTATCCTTGGATCCCTCCATCGCTTTCCTTCCTTCTCTTGGTATTTGTTTTCTTTTCTTTTCCCCTGCCCCCAACTCAATGAATTCAGATCCTTGCATTTGAGAGAGAACAGCTTCTTTACTGGTGTGCAATCAGTTCACAATAAAACAAAAAACTATAAGTATATGCACAATTATAAGTAAACACCACAGACATATCTCCCTTACCCTGAAAACCTTATCCCTCTGCCATTAACTTTGACGTGCTCCGGTTGGGTAGCATTGCACCTCCGATCTGATAAGGCAAGGATTAACTGTGCCAAAACTGGACTCTGCTACTTAATAATTACCCAAGGTGTGTAGTTTCAGAGCATGTGAAAGGCAACCATTTCAGAAGCCAGGCTCAGACATACAGCAAATCCATAAAGCTGAGAGGAGAATGAATAGGGAATCACAATTCATCCTTTCAAAAACACATCGAAGTAATTTACGTCCAACCACTTTTTAAAAGGGGAAGCAGTTTTTCATCTTTGTCCAAACATTAACCTGATGTACTAATTGCTATGAGAGATTGTGACAGCTAATAGTCATAGGCACCAAAGATTATTCAAATACGTGCTTAATGGGCCTATAGTCTACTAGTCAGGATAGGCATCACATTAATACTCACTCAAAATATCACACCATTATCTTTCTTTTCTTTTTTAACCAGGTAGTACAGAATATCAGTCTATATATTCTCCAGTTTATGGGATATTTCAAGTGATGCATCTGATCATAGCCACTGACACAGAAGGCAGTTTCTGAACTAGGAAAATAGTAGCCTGTAAATGCTTATGCTTGGGAAATAGTATGGTATCAAAGACCCTGACACAATAAGACACAGAAACAAAAGTTCATAACGTTGGCTATTTCAATATTTTCCAAAATCCTCATACAACACATTTCAAGGAAGCACTTACCATTTTACTTCATTAGACTGTTGCGGGGGGCAGGGACTGTGACCCTCCTCCTGTTGCTAGAGGCCATCTCCCATCAGCACCAACCAGTATGGTCGATATCAGGAATGATGGGAGTTGTAGTCCAGAAATATCTGGAGGGCCACAGCAGGTTTCCCAACCCTGATCTAGGGTGGATGGAATGCAGGAAACACCTTCCATACCAAGTGTGTAGTAGAGAGTTTGTTGTTTACTATGCAGGGTTGAGAAAACATTGATATTCACTATTTACAGATACGTTATGGGCATTGTAGCTGGTCACCTTAGTTATGATGGCTTGGAAAATGTTAAGATATAAGATAAGGTCCTATCATTCCTAAAGTAGATGAATAGTGCACACACTGCTCTGGTTCGCCAGAAACAGCTTAGTCCTGCTGGCCACATGACCCGGAAGCTGTACGCCGGCTCCCTCAGCCAATAAAGCGAGATGAGCGAGCAACCCCAGAGTCGGTCACGACTAGACCTAATGGCCAGAGGTCCCTTTACCTTTTTAAAAGAGGGAGAAGCAACTCATGCATGGTCACAAGGCTCTTCTACTTTGTATGTGCATCACCTAACTCTGTCAATAAAAAAGAAATCAGAACATTGTTTGGTAAAACTGTAAATAGTGAATCCCACAGAAAAGCAGTAAGGCAGATTGATTTAACTCGAGCAACGTAGAACAAAAGGACAACACACTCACTAGATGGGACAAAATTGGACATATTTGAAGAGCTGGATTCTTGATTTAGAGTAGGATAAGAATATTTTCCTGTACGTGATTTATGAGGGTTTTTTCTGTTTTTGTGGCCTGCTGCTTGAGGAAAATTGCTATCTGCTTTTGATTATTTCAGGCTGCTGGCTGTCAGAGTTAATTTATTTGTCAATCAGTTCTGATGCTGCTGGGTGGTTACTGTGAAACTAATTATTGTCAGGAAGCTCATGGGATTCCACAAAGACACGTTTTTTCAATGTCACTTCAAAAAAAAGCAGAAGCAGCATATAGACAAGATTGAACCTGGCCACACACAGCATGGAAGGGAAAATAAGCCATGCATTCTTGATTGCTCTCTTATTAATTATTTGGATTTTCTTAGAGGATGTCATATGAAGTGAGTGTGTGTGTGTGTGTGTGTGTGTGTGTGCGCATGCATGCGTGCACATGTGTGTTGAGGGAGGGAATCTGTATTTGAATATAAGGCACTTTTGCTATCTTCCATATGATGATACCGAAAGGCTAAATATGTTTGTCAAGATCACTTTTGTCCTTTGTAGCTTGCGCTTGTCTGTGTTTCCATTCTGCCTGTCTGCACCAGCCTATGATATGAACCAGGCCTAGGCCAACACAGCCCTCCAGATGTTTTGGGACTACAACTCCCATCACCCCTAGATAACAGGACCAGTGGTCAGGGATGATGGGAGCTGCAGTCCCAAAGCATCTGGAGGGCTGAGTTTGCCTATGCCTATTATGAACCATACAAGCACAGAGTAACATGGTCACAGTGCAAAGTGGTGTACCTCAGAGCAGCATATACCGGATCTAGCGTCAACACCTGACATCCTTGGGCAGAGGCTGGGGCTGCTGATGTCTGCCCCAGACACCCCTTTTCCAGTACCCCTGTGTGTACTGTGGTGGCTTAGAGCATCGTTTAAATTTCCTACAGTGCCCTGGAGTGCTCCTGATACAGCGTTGGTATAGTGCACTATGAAAAATTTAAATGGTTCGGTCATTCAATCAATCTTTCCATGGAAAAAAAGTCCTGAAGCGAATTACAGCCAAAGTAAAAAATACAATAAAAACCACATAAATGTTATTAAAAGCAGATTTAACAGTGCAATATAATGTAACGGGTTTTGCCCAGTTATCTGGAAAAGCAAAAACATTTTTGGTGCCAAATCAATGGCAAGATTGGTGCTAGGCGGGGCTCCCTAAGGAGATTATTACACAAAGAGGCTACTACAGGGAAGGTCTGTTCTCTTGCTGACACCTTCCAGACCTCCCTCAGAGGTGACACACACAGAGAAAGTCCTCAGATTATGATCTTGGGGTCTGGGCAAGTTCTTATGGCAGTCCTTTTCATATAGAGGTATAACGTTTTAAATGTCAAAAAGGGCTTTGAATTGGGCCCAGAAACAAAATGGTAGCCAAAATCGGCGTTCTATGTTCACACCTTCTTTTTCCAGCTAATAATCTAGGCACTGTATTCTGCACTAGATGGAGTTTCCACATACAGCCCCATATATAACACATTACAGTAGTCTAACCCAGAGGTTACCAGAGCATAGACGACAAAAGCTTGACTATCCCAGCCAAAATAGAGTTGCAGCTGGGTTGCAACCTAATAAAGATGGTAGAATGCATTCCATGTCACTGAGGAACCCTTGTGTTGAATCCAGGAATACATCAAAGATGCATACCTGCTCCTTCATGTTGAGTGTAACCCCACCCAGAACAGAATGCCTTCCTCTGGAGTGGATAGAGGAACCACCCACTCACAGTGTCTCAGTCCTATCTGAATTGAGCACTGCAGTGGGTCAGAGGTGAAACTCATCAGAACATTGCTACTGCTCCCCTCTTCACCACCACCTGTTGCCACGTTAAGTCATGGAGGGGAGCACCAACATAGGAAGGAGACCACCAAAGGAGGACACACCATGCTAAGGAAGCCTTCAGACCTAGCGCCAGCCTTATGAAGGTTCCAACAATCCCAGATTCCTTGTATTCCAGTTTAGCACACAAGTCCTGAACTGAGAGCCAGGCACACAATCTCCAGGATCTTCTTTATGCAGGAACTGCAGCATCTCCTTAATCACATTTACACTGCCAATCCATTGTTGAAATGTTCTTACAAATCACATCAAGCTCCTCCACAGCTTTTCATTCCAGGCATGCTAGTGTTTCTGCTTGCATATTATATCCATATTGATCTATGTAATCAACAGTCCCTTGCCTATCTCTCTCTAGAAAAGGCTCGGTTATCTCTAGCTGCTGTTTATTGTTCTATTGAGCCAAAGCTAGGGGTGGTTTATTAATTAAGGAAAGGGTGACCCTCTGAGTTGCTGACACTGGCCTTCTAAAGTGATCATGTGTGTTACTGTATGCATATTGCACCGAGATCAATACAGTATTCTCCCCAATTCACCCGTGAAGCCTTTAAAACCACTGAACTGGAATTATTAATCCTGCAGAGCATATAAAACCCTGAGAATTTCACCACCACTTTGCAAAACAGAGGAAACAGCTGTCCTGACCTAGGAACTGACTATGTAAATAATCTCTTTTGCATGCATTTAAGCAGCTCTGCACATGCAATCAATCAAGAAGTTAAGGTGCTTGTTTTACAGGCACCTGCCCCATAAAGCCAATGTATCTGCATTTATTACTTATTCAGTTCCTTATCTGCTTTGACCATTAGGCCCAGGGCAATGAACATTTGTTTAAAAATACCAGCAATGCAACTTGTGCCCAAATTTAGCATGTGCCAGTACTATCAGGAAGAGCCATAGCTATGGAGGGGGGTCCCTAACTGCCTCCCCCCCCCCGTGAAGCCTTCAGGGAGGCGCCATTGAGGCTGCCAGCCTGTGTGTGTCTGTATGCAAATGTGCATGGGGTGTGTGTGCTAAACTGGGTCTTTAACCCTGGGTGAAATAAAACCTAGTTTCACCCCTGCTATCAGGGGATGTGTCAGAGATTCTGCTACCAAAATCAAACACTTACTGGAGCTGACACAATCTCCAGGATCTTCAATTATTTCTCTACCATCACCACAGTGGAGACAGAGGACTGGCCAATACACGGCCTTCTCAGATCCTTCCCACCTCCTTAGGATGAGTTTTCCCTCCCAAGTAGTAAAGTTGAGCTCTGCTTACCATGCATGTGGTTAGTCCATCACAGGGAGAGGTCCACCTAATATCTCCCTTCGGACACCAGTGCCAAAGGGCTTAAACCAACTTCTTTATGAAGCTGACTGGTCCCAGTTGTAATCAGCTACCAATATTCCCAGAGCAACAGAAATCAATTATGCATCAAGGTCAATTATGTTCTCACATTGTCATCCCTTATATCACTCTGCTTTGCAAGAGAAGGCCTTCTTATCTTATCAGGAGGTCCCCTTCAGCATAATGTCAGAATTGAGCCTTTAGTGAACAAGTCTTCTAAATGGATATTTTTATCCATGTCAGAATCTATATTAAGAGATGAAATTGTTTGTATTGATGCCAACAAGATCATAGGAACTAATTCATAAATGAAACAACATCACCTTCTTTTCTTGCTCTCCTATCCCTGGCTTCTGATCCGTCGGCCCAATCCTCGCTTCATACGTCTGCATTTTGCTTCTTTCAATTATTAGCACTTCCATCCACTCTGGCAGCTCCCCCAGATTTGAACCCTGCTGGATCAATAGGAACAAATCCAACTCGGACCTGGATGAAATCACTTTTCAGAACATACTTTGTTCTGGGCTGTGCATATTGTGTTTGGACACATATACTTCATATAACATGCACATGCTGCATCCTTTATGAAGGGTGCACACATTTTCAAATGCAACTTGTGTCTTTAAAATACAAGTTAATGTGCTGAAGCATTCCCCCTCATCAGAATTACAACCTGAATAGTCCAGTATACAGATTCCAAATCTGCCATCGTTTTTAAATGGGTTTTTAATGTTGTATATTTTACACACTTTTATTCAGTGCTTTTTTTCCTAAAAAAAATGTTTAGGGGTACTTTCATTTTGACTCAAGAAAATCATCATTTTATAGTTCAAATCGGGGAAAATAAATACAGTAAATGGACAGAAGTACAAAGAGTCACAAAATGTTTAGGGGTATACGTACCCCTGCATCCCCCTAGAAGAAAAAACACTGTTTTTATTGTTCTATTATTTGTACTTTCCTATATTTTTATTGGGACAGGGGTGGCACTGTGGGTTAAACCACTGAGCCTAGGACTTGCCGATCAGAAGGTTGGCGGTTCGAATCCCCGCGACGGGGTGAGCTCCCGTTGTTCGGTCCCTGCTCCTGCCAACCTAGCAGTTCGAAAGCACGTCAAAGTACAAGTAGATAAATAGGTACCACTCCGGCAGGAAGGTAAACGGCGTTTCCATGCACTGCTCTGGTTCGCCAGAAGCAGCTTAGTCATGCTGGCCACATGACCCGGAAGCTGTACTCCGGCTCCTTCGGCCAATAAAGCAAGATGAGCGCCGCAACCCCAGAGTCGGCCACGACTGGACTCTTTACCTTATGTTTTTATTGGTATAGATTTTTTAAAACAAAACAAAACAAGCAAACAATATATCAGATCACAATGATTGCTGATCATATTTAATTAAGCTTTGCTAATTAATGGCTATACTTAACCCATTTTTTTCATTTCAGTATGCAGCCTAATTAAGATAAGCATCACATTTTAAACTATTGCAGACATTGTAGGAATTATTCTGTGTATTTCACTGTACCTGTACAAACTGTGAAGTCAAGTAAGTTAAATTAGGGTGCTTGCATTTAAGCTGATGTAGTTCCGCAAGGGCAGGGAAGTGGTGGGGGTGGGGAAGGGCCTGCCCTATACACTGCCAATTCCTATTTGCTGCTATAACACTAACCTGGGAGTGCAGCAACAGCTGTTTCATTTGTGGGTTGACAACAAATTATAAAGAATGCATAAAGGAGGGAGCATCTCCAGCAGGCAATTTTAGCTGTCTGAGACTGTATGTATTGTAGATATATACTACCCTCTGGTGGCAATAACAGAAAATGGCCACCACAATAGCCTATACTGTACTTAAATAATTCTGAAGAACCAAAAAAAACCCACCACTGCAAAGATAACTAATCTGATCAGTCTGTCCCTCAAATAATGGTGCTTTGTTTATTGGCTGTTAGAAAGAAAGGATTGGTAAAGGTCAGATGTTTTAAAACTGAAAAGAGCTTTAAATGAATGAACTGGGATACCCTTGAATTTAATGGTGCCATGCTAAAAAAGAAGAAAAAAGAAAAGATAAACTAAACTGAAGTATGTTTTGATATATTCGCTTTCAAAGACTTGGGATGCATTCCAAAAGATTTTGAGTCCAGATGTCACTCATTATCATCACATATTTACATGCTGAACGTATGACATCTATGTGGCAATTATGAAGTGTTGTGGGAAAAGCGTTTGGCTAGATATTTAGATATGGTGAGTAAATACCACTGTCCTTTCATATGCAGATACTGTTCAGTTATTCAGTGGAGTGCAGCCTCTCTTCCTTCAGTACTTACTAATTAGACGGTTTTTAATTAAACTGGCAACAAGCCATAGAGAAGCCACATTTCAGAATGTGAAATATGATCTATTTCACAAGCATATAAGGGCTTTTCTTAAACTTTAAAGAAGGGTAATATTCTACTGATTGACTAATTACCAAGTAAGACAGTTAGGACTATAAATGTGGTTAGTCCAAATGTTGCAATTGCTGTAACCCACACTGGACCCTTAGGGTGAAGGGAAAGTAATAATTGAAAATAACAACAGCAGCTTTTGTATAGCATGTTTAGTATTAGATATTCAACCAGTTCTGCGCAGGGCATTTCATCTTCTGGACGGGGTTCCCACAAACCTGAAGGAGCTCTGGAGGAGCAAGTGGCTTCAACTACACTTTACATTTTATTAGCTTTTGTTAGTAGGCAAGACACACCTCTAACTTGGCTTCAATAGTCTGATTAATCTGTGGTTAGATTACTGCAATGCATGGGGCTGCCTTTGAACACTTTGAAAACTGCAGTTGCTGGGAGAATTCTGCAAGCTGGAGCGATAACTATCATGTAACACCACTTAGAGCCCAGTTTCCAATATATTCCGGTGTCGTACTATGCTGTTGCAGAGAAGCCCATGGGGCAAAACAGTTAAGCAACTTGCTTCTACAGAAGCTAGAGATGGACTGTGGTTTCCAGTCCACTGCTCCTATGTTCCATCCCCTTTTTAACTTGCACAATTCTTAAAATGATCAATTCCCTGGCCAGCCAATGGGCATGTTTTCTGAGCTCCCTGGCCTCCTGCCGGATTCTTTTGAGACAAGGGAAGGTGCCCATGAGACTACTGGCCTCGTCTCTATTGGCCCTGATAATCAGCAAGTAAACACCCTGGAGTTTTCACAGCTAATTCATGCTTCTGTCTTCTTTGTACTACCCAATCCCAACACCACCAATATATCTTTGTTTGTTAGTAACTGTCAGTTCAGACACCATTGGCATATTTATGAAGTTAGATTTCCCACCCCAATTCTTCCCACTGACTCATTACAGCAAACATAATTTTGTTGCTCATTCATCCAGTTTGGAGAGAACCTTCTAGAATTCATTGTAATCTGCTTGGAGGAACAGACTTCTTACTTACTTCTACTGTAACTGCTCGTTTTCTGCTTCTTATTTCACCAGACAGCAATCCGTACCAGGATCCGTCTTCTTATCCAGCAACTGTTAAGTTTAATTCTTTTGTGAGGGACTTTTGCCAAAAGCTTTTCAGAAGCTAAGTATTTAAAGTCACACCTGTTGACGTTCCCCTAGAACTCCAGAAGATTGGGAAGATGAGACCTTTCCTTGTAGAAATCACTATATCCCCAGCAAGGCCTGTTATTTCATATGGTTGCTAATTCTGTATTTAAAAATAGCATTTTAAGCTAACTGGACTGTAAATTTCAGGATACTTTATTCCCACCTTTTTAAAAATACCATTATGTTGGCACTTTCCAAGCCTATGGTATGCAGGCTGCAGGCTAATTTTAGGGGCAAGTTTGAAGATCAGTAATTTTATGAATAACTCTTGAAGGATGCCATTCAGCTTTGGTAATTTAAGTTTTAAACCAAATTTACCATTGTCATGTACATGGTAGGACACAATACATGACAAACCAGGCCCCTTGTAGTAAGTTGTATAGGGCTCCTGCTTTTCCTATAATTTACTTCCCTTGTTTAAGAATCACCAGTTGTGTCAGGATCAGGAAAACATAATGGTCCAGACATGCTTATGCAACAGTTTAAACACCAATAAAGGGAAAAGGGAAAACCAGCTTTTTCTTAAGCCTAAACATATCTATTTGTTTTGTCACCTCTGTTTCAGGTTTGTTGAAGACAGAAGAGCGCTTTTATCAACTTGCACACATCAGGTCGGCTGCAGGCTGCTAGTAAATTAAGTAGCATGTAACACTGAAAGCAGAACAACAAACCAAGTCTAGAAACTAAGGAGTTAAGTAGATAAGTAAATGCTCTTTATTGCATGCAAGTATTAAATTTACAGACAAGCGACAGTGATGGATGTGTCACACAGAACCCCAAGATTCACACCAAACTCTTCATCCTGTAGATGTTTCTATAGCTTGGAGGTTCTGCAATGGTTATGTCAATTAATTGTTCCTCACAAGACAGCTCCCATACAAGGCACTATGTAGCTGTTACTGGGAATAAATTCAGCTCCTAAAGTCTGTAAAAAACAAGTCATTGGCTTTAACAGTATAGGAAACAAGAGTTACCTTGCAAGCACTTAACCTTGAACAGAACAGAATTCTTAATGGTCTCTCTTCTATTTTCTAACACTGCTGAAATACTAGAAAACAAAAAACATAGCGTCATCCCAGATGGATAAGTATTTATCCATCACTGACAGCAAACTGCATTCTAGTTGGCTAATGCAATAGCAACCCCCCCCCCCCAAAATGTAGCATTACATCTTCAACTCAAGAAAAGTTTAAACACACACCAGGGAAAAAAAAGAAATACAAAATTGACTTAACCATATATTAATAAGCCAGTGCTTCTTCACTGCTATCCAACCGCAGGTTGTCCTCACAAATCTGGTATTAAGATGTGCTTTCAGAGGCAGGTAGGGTGGTTTTTCAAAACAGGACTGAACCCTAGCATCATTTTTTATGGGTAAAAATGACCCACTTTATCTGGGTGCTTATTAATGTATTGTACCAGCAAAGATCTGCTTCATCAGAAATTCTAGTCAGTTGACCTGCAGAAGTTAGGAAGACTTAGCAATCCTACTTTTTTCCAATGTGTCCACATTCCCAGGTGTGAAAGAGGTGTGAAAGCATAAAGAGGCAATAACATGACTACCTTGTCAATGTTATGGCTAGAGAAAAACTCCTTGTCTGTTCAAAGCAGTAACTGCTGTGATAAGATGGTTTGGGAATGTTAAAACAAGGGTATTGTGGCCAATCAGAAGCTATGCAAAAAACACAAAGAAAAGTCAAACAAAATTTCAAGACATGGGTGGGATGAAAAACTGAACATACACAGTTTTTATTGCAAGAGAAATACAAAGTAGATATTGCTGGAGCCATTTGGTCCATTTACTGCTTCCTTAGCTAAGTGCTGTTATGTTAAGAGCAAGTCTGTCAAATATATGAATATTTTACTCTACATGTTTAACATTTCCGAGGCTGTTGAATAATGCACAGTCTTTTGGGCAGTATAATCTTCTCCAGAGTGGGCCGCGGCTTTTGATGTTGTGAGACTCTGGCTGGAAATTTATGCCTGAGCTGTAAGATTGAAGAAAAGGGAAAGGTTAAGAATATGAACGAAAGAATACCTGACTACAAACCATCAGCGTTAAAATTCAACCGGGCAGAAGTGGCTTATTAGTTCTGCACAAACACCCCCGCTTTTTTTTTTTTTTAACGTCTTACAACATTAATAAAACACAACCATTTCAGCAGAAACCTTGCAATTTAATCATCAGAATGATAAAAGAAATAAAGACCCATTAAGAGAAAACACGGGTGGTGATGGTGGGAAGAATTATGAAGCTAACAGATTGAAAAACAGAATTTTGATACCGAACAAAAAACACACACTAAACAAACAAAGAAACTTCCCACACATGAAGAACATTTAGTTCCTTTAAATAACATATGGTATGGAAGCAGCAGATGATGAGGGGAACAGACATGTGATGGTCTTTGCCTACCCTCCCCCCTCTCTCCTAGTTTTCCCCTTTCAGTGCCTGATAAAAAGGCACATAAACACTACCTCCCATCCTTGACCTAGCGCCAAGGTCAACAATAGCAAAGGAAGCCTGGGAGATGGCTGCTAGCCCAAGGATGCATTCACACAGCAGTTTATTCTGTTTCCCCAATGTTTCCCCACCTGACTTCCTGAAAACTATATAATCCATTAATCTGATTCCAGAAAAAAAATCTGTTTGAAGTGACAAAATTTGGGGTGGCATACCAGTATGCCGTTCTTCCCTGCCATTTTCATGGGGGAAGAGAAGCACGCATGTGCAGAAAGTGTGGGGGAGTATCATGATGTCCAATGACATTCATTGTTGGGTCACACCATGCCCTCTGGTGTGAATGAAATTCAATGTAATGCACCATTATATCAATGCGCCAAAAAGCCGCATTTCTATAAGACAATAAGTCAGAGGCGCCAAATTGTGCTACATATGGGGGGGGGCCTGCAGCATCACAACACACATGTATGACATCACATGCACGACAATGCGATGGAGCTGGGGCCTCTTTCCACGGCAGCAGGAGGAGCCAGCCACAGAAGCTGTGCTATGCTTGGCTCTGCACTCAGCCTCCTCCACTCCCTGATCTCTTGGAACACTGGAGGGACCTGCCCCCCCAAAAAAATTATTGGGGGGGGGCAGTAATAGCTTGGCCCCCATGATATGGTGCCCCTGCAATAAGTACTGCAGTGTGAAAGGAAAATTAGAAATTGGGACAGAGCCACTAGCATTATAATCAGGAAAACTAACACAACGTTCACCACATCTAAAAGCACCCTTAATGTTTTCTAATTCTTTTACTATGCTCTGGCTACACTGCCAACTAAGTGGTATCCAGCTCCGAAACCAAAAGCAAGTGGCGTTAGCTCCTTCTATCACACTTCTAAGGAGATGCACTTGTTTGTTGTGTGTGCCTAGCAAAGCCCACCATAATAACACTGGCAAAGGTTCCCCCCACCTTGCTTTTGACTTGCGACCAGTCAAGGTTCAGCTTCCTTAAAAGCCCTTTATTTTCTAGCTAAGCACAAGTGTTAGGGTAAACAAACAAACAATAATAATAGCAAGGAAGAAGATACCTGACAACTCATTTCAGATAGCCCTCCAAGATCAAATGATTCAACTTCTTATGGGAAATAATCACATTTCCCCAGGAAAGTCAGTGCTATTTTTCTAGAAAAAGAGGTGCCAGAACTTACCATGAATGCCTCCCTTGTTCTCTTATAATGGCAATGGCACCTACTTGCGAGGTGCCGGAACTGAGTTCCAGCAAGTTCCGGCTGGGGGGGGGGGGAGCCCTGAGCAAAGCTATTGCTCTCTGAGCACTTAGAAACGTGTGATATGACCAGAAAAGATTGCTAAGTGAAGGTGACTAGATCCTGTGCAAATAATATGTAGCAACTGTGCAGCATTTGTTGAACTGCAAGACTGCTGCCTAGAAATGTTCTAGTCATTTCAAGTCTGGTGAGCGGAGTAAGGCAGTAGAGCAAGCTGTGCTTCAAACTGCAGGTGGGAAAACAATGTTTTTAAAAGTCACCAAGAAAGAAAGAAAGAAAGAAAGAAAGAAAGAAAGAAAGAAAGAAAGAAAGAAAGAAAGAAAGAAAGGACTACACAGCAGATAGAGAGATGCACTACAAACTCTCTTCCTTCTTCTGAAAGAATGCTTTAAAACCAGCACATCCTTCCTGAAACATATGCAAATGATAGATTTATGTGGTACACTGATCACTAGAGCATGTGCCACTGACCAACCCCATAGCAAAAAGACTTACTGTCAAAATACCAGCCTTCAAGCTGTACTAAACTTTCTCATTTGTAAAAAAAATGTCAAAAAGAAATTGTCAAAAAGACACAAGGAACTTAGCTAGATGAAAAATGTATTGCTGTTTGAAGCAAAACAAACAAACAAAACCCCAAACCCAATTTAACCCTTCTATTTATGTATGCTACTACTGCAGCCTGTGTTTTGTTAGTCCCAAAATGGAAAACGAGTGAGATCCCAACTGAAGAAGAATGACAACTTAAGTTGACAAGATAAGCTCAACTCGCAGACTTAACATATAGAATAAGAGAACAAGAACATATATTTAAAGAAGATTGGAAAATGTTTATTGAATGAATATATATATAATTGTGTGCAGCTGAAAATTCTGGCAGCATAAAGATAAATTCAACAGTGTAAACAAGTTTTGATGGATGCAATAATGGAATACTGAATTGTATAGTTTTTGTAAAATATGCAGGGATTTATGATATGTAAAATGAACCATGGAAAGAGAAGGAGGGAAGTCACTGATATCTTAAAAAGGTAAAGGGACTCCTGACCATTAGGTCCAGTCGTGACTGACTCTGGGGTTGTGGCGCTCATCTCACTTTATTGGCCGAGGGAGCCGGCATACAGCTTCCAGGTCATGTGGCCAGCATGACTAAGCAGCTTCTGGTGAACCAGAGCAGCACACAGTAACGCCGTTTACCTTCCCGCCGGAGCGGTACCTATTTAACTACTTGCACTTTGACGTGCTTTCGAACTGCTAGGTTGGCAGGAGCAGGGACCGAGCGACGGGAGCTCTGTCCTAGGCTCTGTGGTTTAACCCACAGCACCACCCACGTCCCACTGATATCTTAAGGATGTAAAATGAGTATTTTAGAAACGGAAAACTTAATAAAATTATATACAAATTAATCCTTCTTGCAATGTACTAAGGCTTCAAATGGCCATACACACAAAAAAAGATCAGTTTGTTCATATTTAGCAAGCAAACATCATGAGGTGGGTCCAAGTGCAGAGCGCAGTTTGAGTGGTGCCATAATTATTACCAGTCCTGTCTTCTCAGCAAGTTCTCTCCATCTGATGAGACCACATTTTGCTGTGTTTCAGACAAAAGAAGCCATGGGTAGAAGGGGCAATCCTTGATTCTCCCCCTCCCCCCATTCAGCACCCATTCAAGATCTAACAAGCAGCTTTGTGATGTTTTAAAACCCAACGTATTTATTGTGGCATAAGCTTTAATGGGACTAGAGTAGACTTCATCAGATACATGAAGAGTTACCCTCAGTTGGAATTGTGTGTGCATGTGCATAAACCCCCCAAAATGGTGAACAATTAGGCCCGAAATACAATTGGCTCAGTTTGCACATGATGATACATCAAACCATATCTAAGTGTGAACAAGTATACAGGTACTCACAAAGAGTCATGACCACTCTGCTCCTCCTTTAGCCCTGCTGCTGACACACTCCCCAAAGCCTATCCATAGCCTGGAATAGTGCTATGTTCAAACCCAGACTCCTAGTTTGTCTTCCCTGGACAAACCATGAACCCAGGACTGGATACAATGCTAAGCCAAACCATGGCTTAGCTCTGGGAAGTTCAGCAGCAAGACTGAGGAAAGAAAAACGTTGCTGAATTTTTTACCACATACTTGCCTGTTCACATTCACCCATGGTTTAGCTTAGAAATACAATGGTTTGGTTACAAGCGCACAAGTACAGTGTCCATTCACAGTAGCAGTAATTCATGAGTACAAATTCCTGGCTAGTACATATTTGCAAATAATCACTGTACCTACCATGTATATGTTTAAGCTTTACAAAGAATTGTAAGAGAGTATAACTTCCCTTTCATGGCCATTTGGTCCCACTGCTTCCTCTATACCCATGTATTTTATATATCTGCCAATTAAGGACAACACTTCATGCATCTGGTGAAGTGGGCTCAAGTCCACAAAAAATCTGTCATGCTTTAAAGGGTCTCGAGGCTCATGGTTGATTTTTCGACAACAGATGAAGACTGCTACATTTTTTTGAAGGTTTCTTTTTTTTAAATAATCATTGATGTATAATTAATAATGAGAAATCTTGAAGGCAACTTTGCGTGTACTTACTTTATCTAGTGCATCTGAAAGCAGAATACTCATGCTTTGCATTTTTATGACATTGAGAGAGCTGTGGAGTAAGGAAAAGAAAGTTAACCAGGGCTTTAATCTTCCCAGAACCCTTCATGCTGTTTGTTAAATTCTCCCCCACCCAATCCTAACCTGCAGAGCACTTTGCTTTGCTTATATTAATTTAGCGACAACCTAGATGTTGCAGTAAGCACACGACTGGTCTTTGTGGGCTTGTATCCTGTTTACTAAATAGCAGCTGCAATGTCCACAATCCAGAAAGAGACTGAGGGTAAGGGAAATAATTTAGATCCCTTCTTCCTGGTCTCAATCCAGATCCCCACCCCGCAACAGCTACTACATTGTAAACAAAAACCAAGCACACAAGAGCTAACCTGTTGCTAAATTTGACCCTCAGTCAAGTCATTGCTAATCTTGCATAGATCACAATGTATTGACTTTGGATCAAATAGTGCCAGAAGGGCATGAGGAAAAGATAGGTAACATATTTAGGGCTCCTTTGGATACAATCAAGGTCTAAATCAGAGGACTGATCAAGCTCTGAGATGAGTAGGTCAAGATACAAATACAGTTTTTCACCACAGGCAGGACGCAACCAAATCTATACTTCTACTGCAAGTATGTAAGAACCAAAAATCACACGTGCATTGTTCTTTCTTCCAAGTATTCTACATAATTTATATGTAATATTAACCGGTTCTTACTTATGTAGAGATGGAACAGACAAGTACAAGGTGCAGCTAATGTCTTGTACATGCAACTGTATTAGGGCTGAATGATTTCTGGGATGCTATTTATTTGAAGCATTTTTATCCTGCTTTTCACCCCACAGCAAGATACAAATGCCAGTGATGAGACAGTTCTGCCCTTAGTTAGGCCTTCAATTTAAAAGACATGACACAAAAGGAAAAGTAACTGAGAGTGAGGAAGGAAAAAAAGAAAACATAGGCACTGTCTCATAGTTAGGGAATTATTCTACGGACAAGCTGGAAATCAAAGGTTGCAAGAGGAGGAAGAAGCCTGAAGTTGCTGGTCTTTCTGCAAAGTTAATGGGAGAGGCTCTGCAGAACCATCTCTCTCTCTCTTTCCAACAGTCCAATGGAATGGCTGGGGTTGTTGTCCCAGGATAACAGATGGTGTAAACAGGCTCCTTTTGTGCTGTGAAGCCAGAAGATTAAGCTACAATTGAGCCCCTGACAGATTTCAGCAAGCACATCTTAAAATAGTTCCCCCCCCCCCATTTAATAGCCACTTCCTAGTGGCAGCAGGTTGTTTTATAGGCTTTATGTGCAGAGGAAGTGAACGTTATCAGCTCAGTTCCAGGAATAGTGTTTGCAAGGTGAAAGGAAGACCACAATGGGGCTTTTTTGTGCATGTGTGGTTTTACTATAAATAATAAACTTTTGCCCCAGACGAAAGTAAAAAGACGATTTTCCACACAATTGCATTACTGGCAACTTCTCAAGGCTGCCAAAGAATTTTACAAGCACCCATTTCCAACTTTCTATGCACCTCATTTTAGATAAAAACTAAACTGTATGAATTTTGCCTCATGTATCATATAAGCTATCCCACCTTTGTCACAAAAGTCTGCAGGGCTAGTTATTTATTGTGCTATTATTTGAAAGAGGAAAATGCAAAACAAACCAAGAGACTATTTTGTATTGGTTCTGGAATTTTAGGCAACAGGCTTCATCCTGATGCTAAGGCTGCAATCCAAACTCCTTATTTACTGTGCAGAAGGGAGAGGAGATTGGATGTGGCCAAAGTTTCCCTCCACTCAGCCTAAAACAGCTCCGACAACCTCTGTCTGTGGAATGATGCCAGTGTCACTCCTCTGGAACAGAGCTTCCTGTCCGTCAAAATGGCATGTGTGCACAAGTTTACCAGCTGGATTCCCACTGGTATGAGCCTAGAACATGCCCCCAAATGGGAATGTTGGGGGAGCATGGAGGGTCTGAACTGGCCTGAGATTCTAAGCTGCTCCCACCGTCACCACTTAATAGTATCAGACCTCATTGCTATTGCAGCTCCAAACTATTGTAACACAGAGCAGGGTTCTTGCTATCCCCTTCTGCCCCAGTCACCATGAAGAGCAGGGCTTCAGATACAGATACACAATTCTGCCATGCTTCACTGCTGCCTGGCCAGGGTTAGGATTGCCCTACTCTGATGTTAGCCTCTAATGGCTGGGGAGCCACAAAGGCCTCCCAAGAATAAAAGTTGAACATGATTTACACTGTTAGATTTGGGGGGCGGGGGGTGTAAAACGTCCTGTGCATGATTTTTCAGCACTGAATATATTTTATTTTAATTTTTTATCAGGTTTTCTTTACTTTACCTTCATTGCTTGCTGCAACAGTATCGTTGTCAGTAATATTATTTATAATTCAAGTGGATATATCTCTTATATTTTTATGATATAGCTGTATATTTACTCATTTTTAAAAATAGATAATAAATAAATAAATGGATATCCTCTTTCCCACAAACCTGAACTTATTCACTACGTAGTCATTCTAATTAACACCGTGACAAGTCACCACCGCACACATACCTAGTCTTGTCTCTCGCTGGGATTTTGGTACTTTTTTCAACAGGTGCATTCTCCAGCTTCTTGGCAACTCTCATACCTCCAGCTTTGACTGTAGAGGAAAGCAGTGATAACATGTGTGACTGGCAGATAACCCCCAAGCAATTGGTCTGTTTCACATTATGCAAGACATATGTTGCCAAATACATATTTAGAATGGCAGGCAAGATACAGATTTTAATTCACAAGGCACTTAGTCCGGAGCACTTGCATTCCTCAGGGACACAGGAAGTAGCCTTGTACCAGGTTAGACCACTGGTCCACCTAGCTTGGTATAGTCCATCACTGACTGTCCAAGATCTTTCCCAGCCCAATCTGCCTATGTTACGGTGTGAACCATCTAACCAACATGTACAAACCATGTGCTCTTCTTATCATTAAACTATTGCCCAGGTGTACAGTGGGTCTTAAGCTACACTGTTAATATGATCACTTTGATTCTATGAACAGAACATTCATGAATTTGTTTGTACTGCTGCCTTTTACACCCATGCACAAACAGAAAGGTGTTTCTTTTTGTTTGTATCCCACACAGCTGCAGTATGGGTCAATAACATAGTCCCTTGAAAAGACTAATTAATTGCATGTGACTCTGCCTTCCCACCAGTAGGGAGGAATGTAGGTGGGGAAGACCCATAATACAACTGCTGTCCCACACGTTTGTATTGTGGCTCCCATACATCTTAAGAATGGGCATGTTGCACTTATTTAGAAAACTTAACAGTCCTTGCCATCAAGCATGGAAAAGTTAAATCTATCCTTGAAAGGGTTTGGCTAACATTGCAAAATATGGAGAGAGAAGATTTATATTTTAGTGTTTTTGCCTTCAATCTCAAAGTTTCTTTGCAACCATAGGTTAGATAAATCATATAAAAAGTAGTAGTAACCTGGAGTTCTAACAAAACCTTTTGTAGTCTAGATTTGGCCTCCAAGTAGCCATGATCTGAGCATACCCCACGACAAATAATGTTTGCATTTATCTATCACCAATAGTTCAGAATAAAGAGGTACTTCTTGTGCTGGTATGATGCATTTGACTGTCTGCATTCTCCCAAGTAATAATTATGCTCTGTTAACGTGCCTGTCAATTATAAAACCAATTAGCAGTAATTAAAGCTGAAGATGACCTGGCAACAATAATTTCAATGTTGAGCAACGTCAAACAAACTCATCTTTAAAAGAACTTAAAGATATTTCAGATATGATTGTTGAAATAAATTACTCTTTTCCCATGTCATACAAGACATTACATCTAAAAACTGCCAGATTAAGCAGAGACTTAAATTTAACTTTGGTTAAATGCCCTCACATGAAGGCATATTTGTAACTTTGTGCCTCTGCTGCCTCGACTTGTGTTTTTTGGGAACCAAATAAAGTCCTTTTCATTTGCCTTTTTTTTAAGGTGTCTTATCTGCACTTTTCAGTTTTAGTTTTAAATTTATGTAATATGTTTACATATTTTATTTGTGTGAGTCACCTCAAACATTTCTGTGGAGAGGCAGGGTATAAATTTATTAAGTACCGCAAATAGTACCTTGGCTGCTTCAGAAGAAAGAGTGGGAAATAAACTGAATTAACAATAAACAAACAAAATAGTCCTGGATATGAGCTTCAGGCACAAGAGTGGTTAAAAGAGGTGAAATGCAGCTTTCATTAGACATTCAGATATGGAAGACTTGGATTGATTAGAAAAAAACGCTGCAATTTTTACAAGCTTTCATCGATTCCTGGTGCAGCTAGGAAACTAATGCTTATTTTCATCGTTATAACAACCCTGCAAGATAGGTCAGGGTGAAATTTATCTACTGTCTCAATCTTCATTCTTTGAGCAGGGTTTTTATTTTATTGAAATATTTTATATTAAAGATTTTCTTCGGTTACAAAAGTACTGTATGTGCAATTGTCTCTTTTTGAGATTGCCTTGCACCTAATCCAGTCTTCTTCACCACCACAATCTCACGCTCTTGTTTTCAATCACAGCCCTATTAATTTATTATTTATTGAACTGATATACTGCCCTATACCCCGAAGTCTCAGGGTGGTTCACAGAATAAAATCAAAATATAAAACCACAAACCACATAATCAAATTAAACAACAACCCACTAACCCCCCCCAACCCCCACATTCTAAAAGCGCATAGGATGTCAATCAAATCAACCAAAGGTTTGGTTAAAAAGGAACATTTTTGCCTATCGCCTAAAGGTATATAATGAAGGCACCAGGCGAACTTCCCTGGGGAGAGCATTCCACAGACGGGGAGCTGCTGCACAGAAGGCCTGTTCTTGTGTTGCCACCCTCCAGACCTCTCGAGGAGGAGGCACACGAAGGAGGGCCTCAGAAGATGATCTCAGGGTCCTGGTAGATTCATATGGAAAGAGGTGGTCCTTCAGGTATTGCAGACCTGAGCCATTTAAGGCTTTATAGATCAAAACCAGCACTTTGAATTGGGCCTGGAAACTAATTGATAGCCAGTGCAGTCAAACCAAGATTGGTGTAATATGCTCAAACTGTCTTGCTCCAGGGAGCAACCTGGCTCACCACTAATTGGTGGGAACCAAGAAAAGTAAAAACACTTAAGACTTTTTAACTGCTTAGCGCTATGATTCTTAGCTAGAGGAAACACTGGTTTTTACACACAGGGCAAAGTGATGACTGGACAGCCTCGCTTTCATATTTTTATCTAGGACGTTTTTGTTAACCACCTTGATTTTCAAACACCTCATCAACAAGTCGCAATACCATTACAGTGGTACCTCAGGTTAAGTGCTTAATTTGTTCCGGAGGTCCGTTCTTAACCTGAAACTGTTCTTAACCTGAAGCACCACTTTAGCTAATGGGGCCTCCTCCTGCTGCTGCGCCACCAGAGCCCGATTTCTGTTCTTATCCTGAAGCAAAGTTCTTAACCTGAAGCACTATTTCTGGGTTAGTGGAGTGTGTAACCTGAAGCGTTTGTAACCTGAAGCGCATGTAAGCCGAGGTACCACTGTAGCTAATCACTGTTACAGGGAAGCAACAAATTTCAGGAGTCACTGCTGTGTCCACTACAGTACTAACCAGGAATAACCAGTGCTATTTTTCTGGAAAGAGAGGTGCCAGAATTCACCATGAATACCAATGGCACCCACCTGAGAGCTGCCAGAACCCACTTGAGAGGTGCCGGAACTAAGTTCCAGCAAGTTCCCCCTGAAAAGCCCTGGGAATAACTACAGTACAAGTTTGTTAACTACAAACAACAGGCCACTAACTCTGAAGCCTGAAGGTTTCTACGTGTGTTAAGAGAAGACGTCTGAAGTTTGAAGCAACTCTTTGAGGGGTAAACAAGCTCTGTTACAGCCGAGCTTCCAAATGGGAGCAGCTCTAGAAATGCAGAATTGCCTGTACTGAGAGAACACCACGCGTGCACGGTCCACTGTTAAGGCTTGCTAGTTTAAGCGCTCTTTAAATGACACTCAGTGGGAGAGCCGCCTCTTTTTTCCGCAGATCGCGCTCTGGAGGCCGAGCTTTACATGAAACTCGGCTCCGCCTAGGCGCATTGCGCGCCGCCTCCCATTCAGCGCAGAGGGGAGGGGACCTGCCGTAGTTTCTAACGACCCACTTAGCCTCGTGCGCAGTTCGGCCCTCGTACGCATCTGGGGAGGCGGGGAAGAAAGCTTTTACCACAGGCTGACATAACAACTACACTTCCAGGGCAGCAAGAGAAGCACACGCCCACCAAGGTGGGCGGAGAGAAGGAGCATTATTGCGCCACTGTTTACAACCTCGAGGCTCTCATCTTTTCGTCTCCGACATTTATTTTTTGGGGGGAATAAATTCCAGTTAGGCGACACACAAAAGATTAGGAGCCAGTAACACCCTGCCTCATTCCTCATTCAAGAAAACTACGGTTGTTGTTGTTGTTGAGGGAACAAACATCTCCAAAGAGGGCGGGATTTTGTGCTGAAGCGCACCGTCCTAGCCCTGCTAACCTAGCCCTGCAAACCCGAATGCATTCACTAGCCCCCTCCTGAGTAAGCGTGGTTGCTATATGGCTCTCCAGCCACAGACAGGTCCCCGCCAGCTCGCAGCTAAGCTTCCCGCCCTGCCTCCGAGGACTTACCTGCAGGGGAGCGCCCCACTTTCAACGGGGAGGCCGGCGCGGGCATTTCAGGCTTGGTCATGATGGCTAAGCAAAACGCGCACTGCGAAGCAAGCGGGCGATGCTACGGACTACGAACTGCGTTCTGCTCACTCCGTCGACGGCTCCTCCTTTATGGGGAGGAGGCAGTGCGAATAAGAGGGGCGTTGCTGCCAGCGGTGGAAAGGGGCGGGGAAGGGGAGAGAGAGCTAGATAAACTTTTGCCAGCTTCGAGTCTAGCGGCTGGAAGAAATAAAAAAAACAAGAGAAAAAGGGGCTGGGGTTGCTCTGAGTTTGGCCTCGAAGGGCTCTAAGTCCACAGCCAAGTTGGTAGCGCGCAAGCTCTGAGAGACATAAAGGGGCGTGTGCGTCATGCATCTCCCCTCACAAAGGAAAAAGAGAGAAGCACAAACGTATCACGGCAGCTTAAGTGTCAGTGTAATGGAAATATTGGTGTTAGTTGTATTATTTGTGCTTGGGTTTGTCTCTCCAAGTTGCCCTTCCCTCCCTCCTGATTTCTGTTCAGAGTTGGAATGCCAGCTGTGGTGGGCCAGTTCAAGGCCACAGGCTTCTGGCATGACTCATTCCCACACTTTCTCAGAGAAATGTGTATGTTTGTAGACAGATAAATAGTCACCAGCATCCAGCAGTTTTTTTAAAAAAAAACCAACCACAAAAATATTTTTATTAATATAGATTTTCAAGATAACCTACAAAAGATAGCCATAAAACAACAGTCTTGTGTGAATTTATTATTTATTCCCCCCAAAAAATAAACGTTGGGGAAGAAAAGTCTTCAGTTTGAGTCTCTTACCATTTTGATCATCGGCCTAGCCGGGGGGGGGGGTGCAGCTGCACCCCCTAAATCAGAGGTTGGCAACCTAAGGCCCATGGGCCACAAGTGGCCCACAAGGGTCATTTAACCGGCCCATGAGCTGCCTCCGAACCGAGCCACCCGCTCGGTGAGTCCCTGCGCGCTTCGCTAAACCAGCGCAGTGCGGCGTGGGGACTCGCTTCCATGGCGCCGGAAATCGCGTCTGCACAGATGCCAGAAATCGCACATGTGATCCAGCCCATGGAGGGATCTCCGTTGGAGTGAACCGGCCCAGGCGAGGTAAACCTTGCCAACCCCTGCCCTAAATCAAGTAAACAAATAGAAATAAATAAATAACCAATCGCATGACAAATAACTTGGTTCTGTGCCCCCCAACATAAAACCTGGCTACGTCCATGATTTTGATTACAACCTCCTAAGACCAGGTTCGTTATTAGTGTATAGCTTATGATGCTTGAACATCTCTACATTCATGTATGTAGTGTGAATAATTGTCTTGTGACTCAAGGCAATAAAACATTTTACTTTGAACCATGTGGGCAAAGAGTTTCTCTTTACTGCCAACTCTCCAGTGGCTGAAGGGTGAAGGTCCTGGAGGTGTGTTATTCTGATTGTGTACATTGCTATAGGTGTGATCTTAAAACGTTTTTGCTAAGCAGACAAAATAGCCAAAATAAATAGGAAATTGTATAAATGAAAATTTGGTAGCATCACTGTGGCCCTTATTTTAATGGCAGCCACTAGAAATTTTGCTGTATTTGCTGTTACCAGTTTATTTTGCTCCCCCATCCCTGAAGTTTTTATTGTTGCTAACTTTGCTGCAGTAAATGTGCATTCTGTAGCTGACCTTTTGTTTTGAAATATTTACAATAATATTTTAGTTTCCTGTTTATTATGTTGCTTTAAATGCATACTTTCTTGAGTAATGTTTTATTCTCTAATGTTTTACTTGATGTTTTAATACAAGCTGTAAATCGCTTTGAGGTTTTTTTTCTAAAAAATATAGAGCAGCATAGAAATGAAAGGGGGGAAAGTCGCCTAATAATCAACTGGATGCTCTGGATGAGGTAACAATAATGGGGAAATAACAATAATTAACTCTTTATGCAAATATCTGTAAAAAGTGAGCCAGTGTTTTAGTATTGCGATCCACACGCACACAACTTCAGAATGGAGTTCTCTTGAAATGACTCCCAAGGACTTAAGGCTGTGCATTCAGTTTGTGCAATTAATAAAGTTCTTCTATATTTTAGAACAGATTTTGTAGGCAAGATGCCATTGTGTCAAGAGAACTGCATGGAAAACAGTCATACCGGTTACACAGTTTTCTTACTGCATTGAGAACCACAATACAGTATTTGGAATAAGGGGGAGTGCTTATGTGTTTCAAGAGGCTGAGATCCAGACAGGCTCCCCCCCCCCCTTTTCTCCAAGGAGCTCAAGGTTTTGTGTATGGTTCTAATCCCCACAACAACCCTGGGAGGTAGGTTAGTTCAGAGTCCTGGAATATCTGCCCCCTGCCTTGCAGGCCTTGCCCACCTGGTCAGGGACAGCTGGACCCTGACTGACTCTGGCTACAAAAGCTGAGGCTGCTGAACAGACTGTAGGGCTGGGAAGTTTTGCTGGTGTGGGAGAGATGTTGCTGTTATTGTTGTTATTTTTTGTTATCTTTATTTTGGATCTCACTATGATTAATGTGGAAATTGCTCAGTTTGGTTGTGCATTTTATTTATGTTTGTTATGTTGTAATCATGTTGTGAACCACCTTGAGCATGGTTTGAACTATGGAAAGGCAGCATACAAATAAAATTATGTCTGTATGTGATGGTGACTAGCCCAAGGTCATCTAGTGAGCTTCAATAGCTGAGTGGTGATGTGAACCCTCATCTCCCAGGTCCTAATCCAACACTCAAATCAGTACTCCACACTGGCTCTCTGTTAGGGTTGCCATATGTCCGGATATATACTGAATACTGCAGCTGCAAGCCGTGTCCATGCCAGCAGCGTCGTTTTTGCTCAACAACTTTTTGAAATATGGTTTGGTTTAGAATTTAAAATAGTTTGTCTGTTGTTTCATATCCTACTTCGTTCTTGGGTCCTCGTTTATATTCAAGCAATTTCCTTTCATTTGTTTTTCTTTCTCTGGTATTTTTCTCTTTTTTCTCATTTCTCCCCCCAGAGCCTCTATGCAATTCTTTTGTAATTTGTATTTCATGGGAATTATTTGGAGAAGAGAGTCAAGTTATGCATACTCTCTCTCTCCCAGATCTCTCAGAACTTTTCCAAGCAAAGCAACAATATGCAGTCTCACATGGATCCAAATGCAAGCTGTCCTAAAAAAAATGGAACAACTATGTGCCACTCATATGCTCCAGCTGCTGTTACTAATTAATTGGGGCTTTCCCCCAGTGAATGACTGCTCTCTCCTTTGGGGACTTTTGGGAATGCTTCAGAAATACAATGCACATCCCCTGCATAACTGCCATCGAGAAAGTAACAATTGCTGAGTGTGTTTGAGTGGCAGATATTCTATAATAAGCACAACTAGGTCTGCTATGAGAGTCAGCCTTCTTAATTTTTTTAAAAGTGTAAGGCCTTGTAAAGCACATTCGTACAAATTTTAAGTAAAAAGCAAGTTCGACTGGGTTCAGTGGGACTTAATCCCAGGTATGTCTTGTATGGGAATTCAGCTTTAAGGTGCAATCCTATAGATGTCTACTCAGAAGTAAGCCCCATTCAGTTCAATGGGGTTTATTCTGAGGTTAGTGTGTACAGAGTTGCAGCTTTAATTGTATATTCCTACTTATAAAAAGAAAATTTTCTCTCTCCCACTGGTTTGAATAAGGAACCTAAGAACCTTCATGTGCCTTCATAAATATAAGTCTAATGCATGATGGCAAAGCAGGATACAACCTGCTTTGCACCCCACCCCACAGACAAAGATAACTCACATCGACACAGCCTGCGGGTGCTTGGCTCACCAAACACATTGGAGGTAATGTGTAATCAGTGTGTCAAGGTATGTGAAAATGGGATTTAGGATAATAAATAATAGCTAAAAGTTACTAAAATCCTTTTATAGCCAGGGAACAAATAATGTTCATGCTGAAACAACCCCCTCCCCCTGTAATTGTTATTTTAATTAAAGGACAGTATTTTATGGTTACTGACGCCCTGGCTTTCTGCCAATTTTGCAAGCAAATGGCTAGTTGAGAGATTGTTTTAGGATTATCCAGTAATTCTTGTTTGAGGAAGAGCCTTAATAATTTAACCTAGCAAGAGGAATCTCAATGCGTTTTTGTCGTGTCAGTACCTGTCCTGTAAGTGCGGTAGTCTATCCTAATTCTGAAAAGTTATACAGCGGCAGGCGTTAAGCACCACAGGAATGCAATAAAAGGCAAAGCAGGCTTGTGTGTGTGTGTGTGTGTGTGTGTGTTTGTAGTGTACACATGTGCAGTTTATAGGTTCTCTTCCTTCCCCTTCCACTGTACATAGTTGAGACATTATTTAAATAACTAGTGGGTTATAGCCTTGTTGCTTTGCTTTTATCTATTTACTTATGTTTTTACCTTGTATTTTATCTTGAGGTAAACTGCCCTGAGATCTTGTAATGAAGGGCGGTATATAAATTGAATAACTAATCATAATAATAATAATACCTGTAATTTGGAAAAAATAAATTCAATTGAAATCAAGGAGATCTATTTCCATGTAAGTGTAAATCTGTAAGACTTATAACCATGTAAGTTTTATGTTGTACTGGAAGGTTAATATTTTAGCAAAATCTATTGATTGAAAACTTTTATGTTTGTGTTATTTGAAAGTTCAAGCCTGTCTATGCTAATTCACTGGGTCTTACTCTTCCTTGGAGGCTGCAATTATAACCCCTGGGAAACAGAAAGAGGGCTCTCTATCTCTGTGTCTTTTTCTCACTCTCACACACTTCACTTTTCCAAGGAATCTGGGCAAAAAGTTGCCTCTAGTAGAATCAGAGCTCTGAAAAGCACATACAGTAGAGATCAAGGAGTGTACTCTCCTCCTCCCCTTCCTCTTTCTGCTTTATGTACTTTTTGAGAGAAGTAACCATCCTCACTCCCTCATGACCAAGGGAGCAACTCAAGAAACTCTGTGGCTGTCAGGGGGGAACAATTTATTGGAGCTAAGAGCCTCATCAAAGTGTATATGCTGCTTGTCATTCCTTCTCTCTCCAAAACGGGGTCAGCTCCCGGTCCCCCTCCATTGTTGATAAGCTTTGCTAGCCTTACCTGTCAGTAATGGCGAGCAAGGTTCAGGTACCTTGGGCCTTGCCTGTCATTTACCTTTTCCACAATGCCCTGGAACTACACTGGGGGAGGGAATTGGGGAAAGTGAAATAGCCACTAGGCCCAGAGGAACAAATTTAAAAGCAGGGTCAGGGCGGGCATCAGAAGGTTCTGCCAGTGTGCTATGGCCCTGGCAGCTGCCCATGGATACCAGATGATGATGCCAGCTCTTCTGTAAACACACATATTTTTGGGATGGATTAACTTCAGTCCGTAAAAGAAATGGAGTGGCCCTCATAGTCAACAAAAGAGTGGCGAAAGCTGTACTGGGGTGCAATTTCAAAAATGATAGAATGATCTCGATACGAATCCAAGGCAGACCTTTTAACATCACAGTAATCCAAGTTTATGCACCAACTACTGGTGCTGAAGAAACTGAAATTGACCAATTCTATGAAGATTTACAACACCTTATAGAAGTGACACCAAAGAAGGATGTTCTTCTCATTATAGGGGATTAGAATGCTAAAGTAGGGAACCAAGGGATAAAAGGAACAACTGGCAAGTTTGGCCTTGGAGATCAAAACAAAGCAGGAGAACAAGCTGGTCATCACAAACACGCTTTCCCAACAACACAAGAGACGACTCTACACATGGACATCACCAGATGGGCAGCATCGAAATCAGATTGATTATATTCTCTGCAGCCAAAGATGGAGAAACTCTATAAAGTCAGCTAAAACAAGACCTGGAGCTGACTGTGGCTCAGATCATCAGCTTCTTATAGCAAAATTCAAGCTTAAACTGAAGAAAGTAGGAAAAACCACTGGGCCAGTAAGATACAATCTAAATCAAATCCCTTATGAATACACAGTGGAAGTGAGGAACAGGTTTAAGGATTTAGATTTGCTGGGCAGAGTGCCTGAAGAACTATGGATGGAGGCTCGCAACATTATTTAGGAGGCAGCAACGAAAACCATCCCAATGAAAAGGAAATGCAAGAAAGCAAAGTGGCTGTCCAACGAGGCCTTACAAATAGCTGGGGAGAGAAGGCAAGCAAAATGCGAGGGAGCTAGTGAAAGATACAGGAAATTGAATGCAGATTTCCAAAAAATAGCAAGGAGAGACAAGAAGGCCTTCTTAAACGAGCAATAAAAAGAAATAGAGGAAAACAACAGAATGGGAAGAACCAGAGATCTGTTCAAGAAAATTGGAGATATGAAAGGAACATTTCGTACAAAGATTAGCATAATAAAGGACAAAAGTGGTAAGGACCTAACAGAAGCAGAAGACATCAAGAAGAGGTGGCAAGAATACACAGAGGAATTATACCAGAAAGATATGGATGGCTCGTACACCCCAGATAGTGTGGTTGCTGACCTTGAGCCAGACATCCTGGAGAGTGAAGTCAAATGGGCCTTAGAAAGCACTGCAAATAACAAGGCCAGTGGAAGTGATGGTATTCCAGCTGAACTATTTAACATTTTAAAAGATGATGCTGTTAAGGTGCTACACTCAATATGCCAGCAAGTTTGGAAAACTCAGCAGTGGCCAGAGGATTGGAGAAAATCAGTCTACATCCCAATCCCAAAGAAGGGCAGTGCCAAAGAATGCTCCAACAACTGCACTCATTTCACACGCTAGCAAGGTTATGTTTAAAATTCTACAAGGAAGGCTCAAGCAATATGTGGACCGAGAACTCCTAGAAGTGCAAGCTGGGTTTAGAAGAGGCAGAGGAACCAGAGACCAAATTGCAAACATGCGCTGGATTATGGAGAAAGCTAGAGAGTTCCAGAAAGACATCTACTTCTGCTTCATTGACTATGCCAAAAGCCTTTGATTATGTCGACCACAGCAAACTATGGCAAGTTCTTAAAGAAATGGGAGTGCCTGATTACCTCATCTGTCTCCTGAGAAATCTCTATGTGGGACAAGAAGCTACAGTTAGAAATGGATATGGAACAACTGATTGGTTCAAAATTGGGAAAGGAGTACGACAAGGCTGTATATTGTCTCCCTGCTTATTTAACTTATATGCAGAATTCATCATGCGAAAGGCTGGGCTGGATGAATCCCTAGCCGGAATTAATAATAATAATAATAATAATAATAATAATAATATCTTTATTGTCATTGCCCCCTCTCAGGGACAACGAAATTACTTGGCTGCTCCATCCACCCAGATAGGGCACTCCACTTAAAATCAGAACAACTATAAAAACACTAATTAAAACAATACAATATAATACAGCAAGGAAGATTAGATGACTTCAAAGTCCAGGTTTCCCATTCAGGGCCGAGATCGCTCTGGAGAAGAAGCTGTTCTTGAGACGGCTCGTTCTTGTCATCATCGTCCTGTATCTCCGTCCCGACGGCAGGAGCTCGAAGAGACAGTGACCAGGATGCGATGGATCTTTTACTATGTCCAGTGCCTTCCTCTGGCACCTTGTGGCATAAATCTGCTCTAAGGTGGAGAGTGGGCAGCCAACAATGCTCTCTGCTGCCTTAACAACTCTGCACAACCCCATCCTGTCCTGGGTAGTACAGCTTCCGTACCACACACATAAGCCATAAGTGAGCACGCTCTCAATGGCACAGTGATAGAAGGCAAGCAGCAGTTTCTGCGGAAGATGGTTTTTCCTTAGGATTCTTAAAAAGTACAGTCTCTGCTGTGCCTTCTTCACAAGCCCCCTTGTGTTGACACCCCAAGATTGCTGGAAGAATATCAACAACCTCAGATATGCAGATGACACAACCTTGATGGCAGAAAGTGAGGAGGAATTAAAGAACCTTTTATTGAGGGTGAAAGAAGAGAGCGCAAAATATGGTCTGAAGCTCAACATCAAAAAAACGAAGATCATGGCCACTGGTCCCATCACCTCCTGGCAAATAGAAGGGGAAGAAATGGAGGCAATGAGAGATTTTACTTTCTTGGGCTCCATGATCACTGCAGATGGTGACAGCAGCCATGAAATTAAAAGGCGCCTGCTTCTTGGGAGAAAAGCAAAGACAAACCTAGACAGCATCTAAAAAAGTAGAGACATCACCTTGCCGACGAAGGTCCATATAGTAAAAGCTATGGTTTTCCCAGTAGTGATGTATGGAAGTGAGAGCTGGACCATAAAGAAGGCTGATCGCCGAAAAACTGATGCTTTTGAATTATGGTGCTGGAGGAGACTCTTGAGAGTCCAATGGACTGCAAGAAGATCAAACCTCTCCGTTCTTAAGGATATCAGCCCTGACTGCTCACTGGAAGGACAGATCGTGAAGCTGAGGCTCCAATACTTTGGCCACCTCATGAGAAGAGAAGATTCCCTGGAAAAGACCCTGATGTTGGTAAAGATGGAGGGCACAAGGAGAAGGGGACGACAGAAGACGAGATGGTTGGATAGTGTTCTCGAAGCTACCAGCATGAGTTTGACCAAACTGCAGGAGGCAGTGGAAGACAGGAGTGCCTGGCGTGCTCTGGTCCATGGGGTCACAAAGAGTCGGACACGACTAAACGACTAAACAACAACAGCAACTTCAGTCTACTATGACCTACTTTTTTCTTTCACCCAAATCTCTATGGTCCACTGGTATGATTTAAATTTACAAAGTAGGAGTGCATACTCCCTTGTGAAGCCATATCTAATCTGTGTCAAGTTAGCCTGCATATGTTTGATTGCTTAAAAGCAATAAAGAATTTTTTGGACCAAAAGTCTGTCTTTTTGCCCTTTTTTTTTTTTACAAAATGTCCAAAAAGTATTGTACTGTAAACAGTTATCCAAGTATTCTCTTGTTTCAGAAAACATTTCTTTCTATATGGTATTCCTCAATCCGTGAGATAGCAGGGTGAGGCTCTCTGTTTGGTGTTGTGTATGCCCACAGAAGTTCAGTCAAACAATTAAGCTTGCATTAGCAGAAATTGCTTAACTTAGTGAATACAAAATACTCTATACCTACACTGAGCCCAAAGAGGGATTTAGCTTTCATACCCAAATTCATAGAATCATAGAGCTGGAAGGGACCACAAGGGTCATCTAGTCCAGCCCCCTGCAATGCAGGAGTCTTTTGCCCAATGTGGAGCGCCAACACACAACCCTGAGATTAAGAGTCTCATGCTCTACCAACTGAGCTCAGAGTCCTTCTTTGAACAAAGTCCACAAAGCAAGTACAAAGTCCATTTGCCAAACTCCACAATTCTTTAAGTCCAGTTCTCCAACTGTCTTCAATTTTTAACTTATCTCCAATTATTTCTCTACAGCAGTTTCTGCACTCTTTGTCTTCATGTTTTGTCTCCAGAAGGAATGATGAAATGTGGGCCCTCTTACATAGGCCAGCTCTAAGTGCCAGGCTGCATAGCAACAGAGATAAGGAATTACGAGCACTTTGCAGCTGCACATTAGGGAAGAATATTATTTCCAACTTATGGAGGAATTAACACTTTCCTCAAACTCTCCTCCATATTTCATCATTTGATCAAAGCATGTCAGTGTGTGTGTATATAAAATTTCAGAACTCATTTATTGGTGGTTAATATTACAGAATATGATAGTTATATGCAGAGTTTTAAAAAATTGTTTCCTGCTTTAATTGTGGTACTAATTTTTTATCATTGATTGTTAGTATTAGTGATTTTATTGTCTGTGTTTATGGTTGGTGTGTCCACTTTGGTGAACTGGTGCTTCTTGTTGTTATTATTATTCGGTTTTGGTATTTTTTTTTATTAAATATTTTTTAGAGGTTTCTGTTTTTATTTTTCTTCCCCTGCTGCAATGTGTTTAGACTGTGGGTTTTTAATATTGCACCAGGTGCCTTTGGGCTAGGATTCTATTACTGTCCTCCTTTCTTAAAGTTATCAAACAGACATGTGACTACAGTGCCTTAAGCTTGTCAAGATAATGAAAAGTCGAGAGCAACATAGAAACAAGCATTCTCAGTGTTAATGACTCTTCCCTCTCACAAAGCATGGTCACATCCACACCATACATTTAAAACACTCTTATACCACTTTAACAGCCAAAGCTTCCCTCCTGAGAACCCTTGGAACTGTAGTTAAGACTTCACATAGCTACATTTCAGCCCTGCCCATCACTGGTATTTGGCCATCTGAAGGTAGGACAGAAGGGAATGTGTCCCCTCAAGATATTTTGGGTTCTCCCTAATGTTTTTACTTTATTTCTGCAAAACCTGGGGGGTTCAGCAAGCCTGCAAGTCTTATATGTACATCAGAGCTTTCCAAACTTTTCATGTTGGTGACATGCTTTTTAGACATGCATCATTTTGCAGCACAGCCTTTCAGTTTTACTAGCAAACCGGGGGTTAAACTAACCCCTTTCCAGCACTAGGAGGAGTGCGGGGAGTGTTTGCATGACACACTGCAGCTGACACACTAACGTGCCAGGACACAGTTGTGAAAGCTCTGGTGTACATGTTATTTTGGCTACATAAATATATATATATATACACTCAGAATTTTTTTTTTTTGCTGTTAGTATGTATCCACAAAACCCTAGGCTACAAAAGTGACATTTGCTGAAATGCTTCTGATGGTTTTGATTCCTGCATTTCAGGGGGTTGGACTAGATGACCCTTAGGGTCCCTTCCAACTCTACCATTCTATGATTCTATGGAATAGAGTTTTTCCTTGCTTAAAATGTAGATAGTTATGCTTCTGCAGGAATAAGATGCAAAAATATTCATTTCCCTGAACAAAGTGGGAGAATTTGTTTACTTTTTAGTAACTAAATGATATGCCGGTCGGACATGTCCCATTAATTTAGACAAATTATCCTTAGTCTTCATTTAGATATGACATAAATGTTCCACCCGCACATTATTTATTGCCTCAGTCTTGGTCCAAAGAGTTTGTTCTCATTTAAGCTTCAGGCTATCTAGGTTGAGTTATTTTGTTAATTTAACCAGATACAGTTACTTCTCTATTAATTGCCTAGGTTTTACATCATGTCACAGCTAGAAAATTATCTCTGTGTTCCTGTCAAGTAAACAAATCTACAATTATCTTCTGGAAGGAAGAAGCAAGGATTCTTAAAGGCATCTAGGTTCCTAGGTTTTGGGGACCTGAATAGGATGAATCACTGCTGAGTATGTTTTTACTTTTTATAAAAACATGATAAAAACATGATTAAATGATTTTCAAGGCGACTTACGTCCGAATGAAACATTAAAAGGACATAATCCTACAATCACCACACACAATTAACAGGAAGACATGTCTCCTCATAAGTAAGCCCTATGGAGTTCAGTGGTACTTTCTCCTACATGAGACTATATAGAATCACAGCCTAAAAGTATTTACAGGCAACTCCCCATTCAAGTGTGTTCATAGCATGCAAGACCGCGCACACATGTATTGCTGCAAACCCAGAAGTAACACAAAAAGGGGCAAAAACTGCAAAACTGTGTGAAAACAGCATCTAGCAATCCCATGAGCCCTTGCACGGACCTTTGAGGCTTGTGGAGAGTTTGAGTTTGAGCAAGGAGGCTTGGAGGGAGCAATTGTGGTGTTTGCAGGCATTTTCAATGGTGTTTCCAATATTAAATGTGCAGTGACTCGGAACATAACCCCCATGTAATTGAGGAGTTGCCCGTAACACATCCCCAAAGGCCCTGTGAAAAAGTCTATCATGTTCAACACCACCTTGCCATCTAAAATAAATAAATAATAGTAGTAATATATTATTTTGTTATGTATCGAGCTTCTATATTTCATATGTATATTCCGCCCTTTTCCCTGACAGGGACTCAACAACTCAACAAATCCATCAGCGAGGAAGAAAGCCAAGTCTGTCCCACGGAAAGTTCCACAATGGAAGCTGTCAGGTGCTACACTGCTTCAGGTTTCTTCTACAGCTGTTGCTGCTCTGCCAGATGTTTACATGGCTAGACCAGAAGGACTCTGGCACTGTGGATTTCCACTTGTGAGTGGCAGAAAAACTTATTTTAAACAGGACATTAGCTATAGATTCTGTCCTCAACATTGGTTTGGTACCTTATATAAAAGCATAAATCCTTCCCATAATGATTTGCTTCCTTGTTAAAATGAGAGATATTAAGAAAGCACATTTAAGCTACTCTACTCTAGGCGAATGTTATAAGAAAAAACTGAAACAGTGGACATTAATTTTAGGAGAAGGGGAAGTGTTCTCTACTCAGTAATTTTCCTGATACTGGTTCCTTCTACTTATTCCACAAGAGAAGGGAAAGGGCTGAAAATTATACAAAGTCAAACACACTCACATTGCAGGACTTTACTTTGAAATCAGCTGCTCCAATCAATTGGGTTGGAACCTGGAACGTACACAGTTCCCGCTTAAAATGTGGTGAGGTTGTTTTTCCTTGTCATGTTTCAAGTCACACAGAGGGGGCACCAATGTCTTTGCCTGATGCTACCTGATTTGTTTCCCACCTGCCTCAAACTCCTATTCAGTAGCTGCCATCTGCGCACCTCAACTTAACCACAGCTTACATTTTCAAATCAGATGGAAGCTGGTTTGAGGGGAAATGCATCAGTTCTCAAGAAACTACAGGATACCTATGGATTGTGATTAATGCCATGTGTGCTTTGGCTTAAAACACCAGCCATGGGAGTGCGCTGGAGCCAGAGTAAATGGTAATGTGAACATAGCCAAAGACTCAAAAGTCCTGTTGATGCAGACTTTTCTGGATCTTTGGGATTTCCAATTTACACAGTCAATGCTTTACTCAATTGTTATTGCTTTAAAGGTAAAGGTAAAGGTACCCCTGACCATTGGGTCCAGTCGCAGATGACTCTAGGGTTGCGCACTCATCTCGCTCTATAGGCCGAGGGAGCCGGCGTTTGTCTGCAGACAGCTTTTGGGTCATGTGGCCAGCAAGACTAAGCCACTTCTGGCTAACCAGAGCAGGGCACGGAAATGCCGTTTACCTTCCCGCCGGAGTGGTACCTATTTATCTACTTGCACCTGACGTGGTTTCGAACTGCTAGGTGGGCAGGAGCTGGGACCGAACAATGGGAGCTCACCCTGTCACGGGGATTCAAATCACTGACCTTCCGATCGACAAGCCCTAGGCTCTGTGGTTTAGATCACAGTGCCGCCCATTTCCTGTTATTGCTTTACTACAGAGCAATTTATAATGCAGCCTCACTCTCCTATATTGCAAGCAATCAGAGTAAAAAAATAGAAAAAATAGGTAAGAACAGTTTCTCTAGTTTGTTCAGTTTGTTTGGACAGCTGAACATTAATAATAACCAGTTTAGAATCATACCTGCTTGCATGATGATGAATTCAGTAGCAGCATTTCCCCAGTTTTGACAGTAACCATTTCATACATTGAAAAGTCTATTGTTTTGAGCTGGGAGGTGTGAGGGGAGGAGAGTATTTTACATATATTATGAGTAATTAGGTGAGAATCACAATCACATATAAAATACATAGAAATGAGAATGCACATTCAGAGACAGTGAGTTGACATGCCATTATATAAACTACTGCTGTGAAATATGGGCATTTCTGTGCTCCATTATAACCTAGAATAATAGAATTATACAGTTGGAAGGGACCCCAAGGATCATCTGATCCAGGCATGTCCAACAGGTAGATTGTGATCTACTAGTAGATCATGGGGTGTTCCTGGTAGATCTCTGGCTCCTCAGCAATTTCCTTCCCACTGTGAGTAGATCACAGTCTATTGGGAGTTGGACGTCCCTGATCTAGTCCAACCTTTTGCAATGCAGGAATAAGCAGCTGCCCCATACAGGGATCGAACCTGCAACCTTGGCATTATCAGCACCATACTCTAACCAACTGAGCTATCCAGTAAGTGTGGAGTATATTGTTATTTATACTCAACTCCCAGCCCATGTCAGCATGACTAACCAACAGAATAACGGGAGAAACTCTCATCTGCCCTAGCCAACATGGTGAATGGTCAGGAATGATAAGAGTTGTAGTTCGGCAACAGGTTTCCTTTCCCTGTGTCATATGAACAGGCATGTATGAACCAACTATCAGATGGGCAACCTTTCAGATTTCACTGTGACTTGGAAAGACTTGTGTAGCTCTTTTTATCCTATTTGTACACTGCGTAATCTAAAAGTAGACAGTGACTATTTCCATCAGAATTAATGTGTGTGTGTGTGTGTGTGTGTGAGAGAGAGAGAGAGAGAGATTTTTTTCAAGACCGAATATGTTTTTTAAGACTAATGTACAAAGGCAATTGTTACAAAGGTAATAGAAAGTCAACAGAGTTAGACTTCATGGTTAACGGAATAGAAAAAGTATCCTCTCAGTTGACGGCCGAACTAGATGTTCTACATGTGTGTGTCTGGCCCTTATTAAATCTGAAAAGCCACTTCTAGAGGGACTATCAGGATTTCAGAAGTGGTATCTAACCCTGTCCTGGTTTTCAGTTTCAGTGCTTCTCCAGCAGATGTCCTGCAAACAAAGTTCCAAATGAGCGGCATCTGAAATTAGGGGAATAAAACCACTCATGTAGGGGTGTGTGTGTGTATGTGTGTGTGTGTGTGTGAGAGAGAGAGAGAGAGAGAGAGAGCAGTAAAACTGCATGAAGGAAGCGGGGAACCTCTGTTTCCACAACTTCTCACCACCTAATCACCTTTCAGGAAGCAAGCAGTACTTCTGGTTTTAAATAGTTATTGGGAGGATGATACACATCCACACCTAACATCTCTTATCTTGCTCACTTACTTCATAGCCATATATATGGCTAAAACAATGGCCCAATACGCTACTCAATCCTTTAAGTCTGCATTTCAAACATATTTCATTTCAAACTTACTTCAAACATGTGCTGAGTTGGCACCATGTAAACTTTTAATTTAATTTCAACTGTGGATATGCGTCAAGTGAAGATTCAGGTGAGAAGTGCCTGTAAAAGAAGTGGCTTGAATAAAAAAGGTCCCACAGGAACAAGGTTATTTTGGAGGAGCACTTTTGCAATAGTAAAGAAGAATTATAGCACTATGTTCTTTAGTTTTGCAGCATTTAAACCAGGCATAGGCAAACTTGGCCCTCCAGATGTTTTGGGGCTACAAGTCTCATCATCCCTGAGTACTGGTCCTGTTACCTAGTGACCATGAGAGTTGTAGTCCCAAAACATCTGGGGGGGCCGAGTTTCCCTGTGCCTGATTTAAACAGAGCTGCAGGATCAACATGTATACTGTATCTTAATCTGTCTTGAGATCCAAATATAGCAAAGGCCTAGTTCAGATAAGCATGAGTTGATGACCGCTGGGTGTATGAACTGATACCACTGTGTATTGCTTTTGAGGTGCTTTTGAGAGAAAGAGAACATTAATGCTTTTAAAGACTAATTTACAAATCTTTACAAAGGCAGTAAAAAAGTGTTGCACTTCAACAGTCAGATTTAATAATTCACACTTTAGCTCTTTCAGCTAGAGAACTGTGGAAAGAGGGGTCACAAGGCCCTTCCAGAAAGGTCAGCACAAACAGGTTTGATGTGACAATTCTGCTTCTGTTCATTCTTCAAAAAAATACCACCACGTCAGCAGAGGTGAGACACTGAAGCTGGAAAATGTGAAAGGTCTTGAAATGTTCTGAGTGATTTTAATAGGAAGTTAGACTTTTTAAAGTGTCTCTTCTGGAACCTGAACTGCAGCACAATTTATTTGCGTACAACAGTAGCATCGATAAATTATGTGAGAACTACTTCCAATGCCACTGTTTTCACTCATGGGAGCACTTCTGCAACGTAACCAAAGTACGTGGGACCTACAAAAATGTTGCTGTATGAAGTGCTCCTGTTCAGGATTCCAACCAGCCAGCCGTGCTCCATTAGCCTCTTCCTCCCCCATGTTTTGTCCTCCCCCCCCCCGCATAGTATTCTGTGCACAAGAGCACGCTCAGTGCTCAGCTGATAGTTCTCCTAACCTTGAAGCTCCTCCAAGCTGCTTATAAGCTGTTTAGCATGTTATCTGAACAAGGCTATTATTTCTAACAATGTCTGTCTTTTTAGTTTATCCAAATCACCATAGCCAAACCTGCTTACACCAATCCATCTGCATGGCAGCAATGAATGTGGATCAGACTGCTGTTCAAAAAGGATATGCAGGTTGGAGTCTATGCAATTATATTTAACCATATGCTCAAGCTGCTTAATTGTCGAGGTTGTAAAATCTCTCTCACTAGACACTTTACGGTGTGATCGGTGCCTGTTGTGATAGGCTAAAGTTGCAAAAATATCCCTCCCTCCAAAAATAGTATTACACAGGTACAGAGCAAAGAGCCCCACTTGGCTCAATTATGCTTTAATTGTGCATGGGTTGATGGAGATAAATGAGATTATTACTCTTAAACTACATAGAGCTTTGAGAATCCTAGTACATTTGGAAGGGTGACTTATGCCAGCAACATTCCATCTAATAGTTCACACTTCATGCTTATTATCGATTATTTCCTTTGGCTCTATTACGCTTCCAGCCACATAATTATCTCGCACATTAACAGTACGGCAGATCTCATAAGAAAGGCAAGGAACGTAATGAATTTAATTCAATAAAAGCTTAATAAAAGTTTACAATACAGACTTGGTAATTGAGTCACTTTATTATTATCCAATTGATATCTAAAAGTGCAGTGCAAGACTCATTAAATCGAATAGTTTTGCAAGTGACTTCAGTGGGATGTATCTTGCACACATTTAATATGATTTATTATTTTTGTCCTGCTTCTCTGTCCATGGAGACACAAAGCTACTTACAAAACTAAACAAAGCTTGACATTAAAGCCGGCATTAAAGCATCAATAGTCAACCATCATCAAAAACAATCAGTTCAAGATACCAAGAAAGTTGTGGAAGTTCTGGTTTCATGTTTCACTAAGATAATACACAATGTTATGCACAGTTGCTTGGCAGGAAATCCTACTGGGACTCACTTCTTAGAAAAATGCATAGGATCAGGCTGCACATAATTTGTGGATATTGTTATAAGTATTTTGGGAGGCAGACCCCCCCCCCCCTTGAGCACAATAAATTAATGAATGTCAGACTCCAGCTAATATTTGGAGTATTGAAGGGAAGATCCAGGCCAGTCGAAAAATAGACTAAGCTTCCTTTCCAAGCAAGGACCTCACTTGGGAAAAAGGTGTTGATGACCCACATCAAAGAGGAATCTGGGCAAAAAGGGGTTGTCAATGTGACAGTAGGGGGCAGGCTGTGCTCACAGGAAAAATGTGCCTCTAAGAAACTAGGCTTGGGGTAAGAGACAGATGGGAAGAGTTGCTTGGGTGTTGGGAAAGCCATGCGGTTGAAACCATATTGGCTGCTGACCGAAGAACTGCAACCCAGAGACTGGGGACCATGGCTGGCTGCTCTGGACTCAAGCTGGCTGAAGCTAGGAGAGAAGCAAGGAGAGACACTTTGGAAATGTAATGCTGTCTCCATGTAGATCCAGGTGTATAGAGGTGTAAAATAAAACATGTATCTTCAAAAGCTGCAACCTCTGCTGTTCCCTGAATTCACAAAGTAAGCAAGCCCCTGGGTAAATGCCACAGACCCCTGGAATCTTGTTTCTGCTTGGCAGAGATTGGGGTGGCATGTAACACTTGGGATTTAACACTTGGTACAGAACTTGGTTGGGGTAGAGGGGAAATAGGAATGTCATAGAAAATAAGACCATTGCAGTTTTCATGTGTAAACAATGCATGTTTTAAACATTATCAACAAGAATATGTGTGCACACCAGACAATCAAATAAGAATCTAATCAGTTTTTTCTTGAACAACAAGTGGATATTTTCATCTATAGCACCTCCACCAAAACTCCACTTAACAAAAATAGAATCAAACTGCAATAACATGGGCCAGTGCTTCCTTTTCCCCCTCCTATTTCACATTTCCTTTTCAAACCAGAACCTTGTAGATATCTTTGTTACACTGCAAGCAGCTCAGAATAAACCTGTTTGTTTACTTGTAATTGGTTTTATCCAATAACATTGCAGCTGTCAATATTCTTGTCAGTTTCATGCTGCACAGACAAACCTCTCTTTTTGCCCCTTGCATTCCCTTCCAGTGCTATATACTACTTGTTTAGGGCTAAAGAGATCTCATTACTTCAGCAACGTAACCAAATAAATTGCAAGCCTGTGGAAAACTCAAACTGCTTATCAACGTAAAGTTGTGGGAAGTGACAAATGCTTACTAGCAAGCAAATGACACCAGTAAATTGATAAATGGGCACGCTATTTAGAGCACGTTACCAGTGGCTTTAAAGAAAAAACCAAGTTAGGGCAGCAGGTTTCTAATAGAATGAGACTGTGCATATACAATTTGCTTTTCAAAAACTTGGAGGCAATATTGTAGAGCCATCCTTGCCCATAACAGTTTCTGCTCAATCTACTTGTTCGGTTTGGTTGGTTGTTTGCAGTGCTTTGCACTTTACCTAGGAGTTTGGAACACACTGTTATTTCTGTGGAGCAATGAGCCACCTTTTCATTTCAGCCACACTCTCTAATGAGACTAGGGCTGGTCATGCATGAAAATAACACAGAATCAGAATTCTCAAGAATTAGTTATGTGTGTAAAATCTAAGGAAATTGGGTTTAAAATAAATAAATAAATAAATAAATAAATAAATAAAAAAATAAATAATCTTTGTTGTAGGGGAGTCATAGTGCATGTGTTTTTAAACATAGTTAAAATTTGATCAAAGCCTTTTAAAACTGTTCCAGACTCCCCAAGCTGGATCTTGGTAAATCCTGCCCTTCACAGCAATCAAAACACTCTCATTGGTACCAGTGTGGGAATAGCATCAGTGTTTCCCTAAAGCGAACTGCTGAACAGAAACAGGAGCAATTTTAGTCATTAACTCCCTATATGCTGCTGACCACTCAGCCCACCCTGGTCTGCTATAAAAAAGTCCCAACCTATGACATAATTGCTAATCATGTTGTTGATATAACATGTAGTGTTGGGCCTTAGGATAGCATGCAGAAGACAAAGGGTGCTTTCAGAATAAGAATTATTTTGACTAATGCACTAGCTGCAGTGGTCCGATTCATGTATTTCCTGGCTTGCCAAAGCAGAGTTTAGCAGCTGGAACCAGCATCAGGACCACACAGACTTCCCTTACCTTGG